>NC_079189.1:606040212-606150212 GCF_029499605.1 Hyla sarda
ATGACTACTGAAGATCACATGTTAACCTTTCTTAAAGATACAACATTCTTATATAGATAACATAGGGGATAATATACACTTACAGTAGAAGAGATACAGTGGGGGGGGGGGGGGGGGGGAGGCTGCAGGGAGGCTGCCTGACAGGGCAACAAGGGTAGGGGGTAACAACTCCTGTTCTGGGCCACCACAAATATATGTGTGTCTATATGTGTGTGAGTATATTTCTATATGTGTGTTTGTGTATATCCTTATACCTCCTCCTCTCTGTCCGCCCCCCACCCCCGCTCTGATAACATCTTCTATAATCCGATCCTCTCTCTCCGGTCTACAAGACTTTACTTGAGCTGCACCAGTTCTCTGGAATACAACCCCCCAAACCCTCAGACTTCTACCCGACACCCACAGGTTTATACCCTAAAGACCCATCTCCTCAGGCCCCCATAACACCCTGACTGCTCTCCCCTAATATCACTTTGCCCCTTCTGAGACCTCTGGGTCTTGAAGACATCGTAAGAGCCATATTCCACAAAACACACCTGTCTTTCTGACCTGTCAGGTGGATGTAACCTAACGTGTCTGCTCTGGGCCCACTACTCAGGTTGTATGATTTATTGCACTGTAATATTGATGGTCAAATTCACCTTTATGCTCTAATTGTGTCCTCAAGGGTTAATTTGTCTGTGCAGGAGGATGCTTAAGGGATCAGATAACTTCTTCAGCCAATCATGGCTTTTGCCCTGCTCCCCAAAGTCTGGCTAGATGGGGATGAGCTAGTTAGTATAGTGGTGTTGGAGAGGAGAGTGAGTGGAGGTCAACCTCAGACCTCTACTGTTGACCTGTACCTCACCACATGGCCTAAGGTACCCAGTTGCTGCATCAATCTGTTCCTGAGCGACAATTTTCTTCACAGGATCCTGGCTGACCAGGTCGTCCAGCAAGTCTGTCCATTCAAGTCCACAGTGGGGGTGGGGGGTGAAGATCCAAATGAGCCGACGGGCCCCATTTGCAAAAGAAGAGGATACGAGAGAGAAAGCCTCCGGCAACTCCGTTCAGAGTCTACCCTGGCGGTAAGCGCTAACACAGGATTCCCTAAGTGAAGAGCAAAGTCAATGTTTGCTAGCGCCAAAGTCTTATTCAAGTTACTAAGTCAAGTCACAGTCAGTTCAGTCTGTCCAGTCAAGTTCAGACCAGTCTAAAGCATATCTTAGTCAAGCAAGAACTTAGTCAAGGAGGACAAAATGTCCCATACTGTCTAGAAGCATTTGTGACTCCTAATGGATCCTTCAGCGAACATTGCATTAAATATTGAACTGTTCCTGTTTATTCTGCAAATTCCTGAAAGTAAAGTTAAAGTGGTGTAAGGATTTCTCCCTGGGGATAGCTCTGGGATCGTCCTTGACATAGCCACAGGACACGTTTCCAGTTCAATCAGCAGGCAAACAACAGTACTTTATGCAAGTCCGGCCCCTCGCCAACTTTATTAGACAGGTTGCCGGATAAAAACATAAGACAGGAACAAACAAAACCCCAGACTGTCTAGTCAATAACTAAACAATCCAGTGTCCCCTATCAACTGGTGGGCTTTTCCCGGCCAGTTAAACTTATGCCTCCTGCAATCTTTTACTCTTGCTGTGTGTCTCGTCCACATCACTCTTGGGGTCACTCACAGCTCTGGCTGTGTGTTCCTCACCAGTACCCCTGCTTCCCCCCCTACAGCCACCTTGCTGTCTTCTGGGGAGAGTTCCAACTATTCTGCCTGACTTCCTTTTAAACACACTTCCCCTTTCTACCTCATTGATTAGGCCACAGGTGGAGGTTTTTCCAGGGCTAGCTAGGGAAATACACCCTTCCCTTGCCACAGTGTCACAGTGGTTACCGTAACCTTTCATCTGTGGTCTTTATTACCCCACCATTCGGCCCAGGAAGCTGCTTATCCATGAAGTGTGGAAGATAATACTATACTGGCGTCACAAACTCTATTCCAGCTACAACACCCTGTAAATTCATTACACACACCACCACATAGACATTCAACATTTAGCTGGTGACTGGTTCACCCTCCATTGTGTCTATATAGATTGTAAGCTCTTGTGATCAGGATCCTCACTCCTCTTGTCTCCTCCTCCTCATAGATTGTAAGCTCTTGTGATCAGGATCCTCACTCCTCTTGTCTCCTCTTCCTCATAGATTGTAAGCTCTTGTGATCAGGATCCTCACTCCTCTTGTCTCCTCCTCCTCATAGATTGTAAGCTCTTGTGATCAGGGTCCTCACTCCTCTTGTCTCCTCCTCAGTGATTGTAAGCTCTTGTGATCAGGATCCTCACTCCTCTTGTCTCCTCCTCCTCATAGATTGTAAGCTCTTGTGATCAGGATCCTCACTCCTCTTGTCTCCTCCTCATAGATTGTAAGCTCTTGTGATCAGGATCCTCACTCCTCTTGTCTCCTCCTCCTCATAGATTGAAAGCTCTTGTGATCAGGATCCTCACTCCTCTTGTCTCCTCCTCCTCATAGATTGTAAGTTCTTGTGATCAGGATCCTCACTCCTCTTGTCTCCTCCTCCTCATAGATTGTAAGCTCTTGTGATCAGGATCCTCACTCCTCTTGTCTCCTCCTCCTCATAGATTGTAGACTTTTGTGATCAGGATCCTCACTCCTCTTGTCTCCTCCTCCTCATAGATTGTAAGCTCTTGTGATCAGGATCCTCACTCCTCTTGTCTCCTCCTCATAGATTGTAAGCTCTTGTGATCAGGATCCTCACTACTCTTGTCTCCTCCTCATAGATTGTAAGCTCTTGTGATCAGGATCCTCACTCCTCTTGTCTCCTCCTCCTCATAGATTGTAAGCTCTTGTGATCAGGATCCTCACTCCTCTTGTCTCCTCCTCCTCATAGATTGTAAGCTCTTGTGATTAGGATCCTCACTCCTCTTGTCTCCTCCTCATAGATTGTAAGCTCTTGTGATCAGGATCCTCACTACTCTTGTCTCCTCCTCATAGATTGTAAGCTCTTGTGATCAGGATCCTCACTCCTCTTGTCTCCTCCTCCTCATAGATTGTAAGCTCTTGTGATCAGGATCCTCACTCCTCTTGTCTCCTCCTCCTCATAGATTGTAGACTCTTGTGATCAGGATCCTCACTCCTCTTGTCTCCTCCTCCTCATAGATTGTAAGCTCTTGTGATCAGGATCCTCACTCCTCTTGTCTCCTCCTCCTCATAGATTGTAAGCTCTTGTGATCAGGATCCTCACTCCTCTTGTCTCCTCCTCCTCATAGATTGTAAGCTCTTGTGATCAGGATCCTCACTCCTCTTGTCTCCTCCTCATAGATTGTAAGCTCTTGTGATCAGGATCCTCACTCCTCTTGTCTCCTCCTCCTCATAGATTGTAAGCTCTTGTGATCAGGATCCTCACTCCTCTTGTCTCCTCCTCATAGATTGTAAGCTCTTGTGATCAGGATCCTCACTCCTCTTGTCTCCTCCTCATAGATTGTAAGCTCTTGTGATCAGGATCCTCACTCCTCTTGTCTCCTCCTCCTCATAGATTGTAAGCTCTTGTGATCAGGATCCTCACTCCTCTTGTCTCCTCCTCATAGATTGTAAGCTCTTGTGATCAGGATCCTCACTCCTCTTGTCTCCTCCTCCTCATAGATTGTAAGCTCTTGTGATCAGGATCCTCACTCCTCTTGTCTCCTCCTCATAGATTGTAAGCTCTTGTGATCAGGATCCTCACTCCTCTTGTCTCCTCCTCATAGATTGTAAGCTCTTGTGATCAGGGTCCTCACTCCTCTTGTCTCCTCCTCCTCATAGATTGTAAGCTCTTGTGATCAGGATCCTCACTCCTCTTGTCTCCTCATAGATTGTAAGCTCTTGTGATCAGGATCCTCACTCCTCTTGTCTCCTCCTCCTCATAGATTGTAAGCTCTTGTGATCAGGATCCTCACTCCTCTTGTCTCCTCATAGATTGTAAGCTCTTGTGATCAGGATCCTCACTCCTCTTGTCTCCTCCTCATAGATTGTAAGCTCTTGTGATCAGGATCCTCACTCCTCTTGTCTCCTCCTCATAGATTGTAAGCTCTTGTGATCAGGGTCCTCACTCCTCTTGTCTCCTCCTCCTCATAGATTGTAAGCTCTTGTGATCAGGATCCTCACTCCTCTTGTCTCCTCCTCATAGATTGTAAGCTCTTGTGATCAGGATCCTCACTCCTCTTGTCTCCTCATAGATTGTAAGCTCTTGTGATCAGGATCCTCACTCCTCTTGTCTCCTCCTCCTCATAGATTGTAAGCTCTTGTGATCAGGATCCTCACTCCTCTTGTCTCCTCATAGATTGTAAGCTCTTGTGATCAGGCTCCTCACTCCTCTTGTCTCCTCCTCATAGATTGTAAGCTCTTGTGATCAGGATCCTCACTCCTCTTGTCTCCTCCTCATAGATTGTAAGCTCTTGTGATCAGGATCCTCACTCCTCTTGTCTCCTCCTCATAGATTGTAAGCTCTTGTGATCAGGGTCCTCACTCCTCTTGTCTCCTCCTCCTCATAGATTGTAAGCTCTTGTGATCAGGATCCTCACTCCTCTTGTCTCCTCCTCATAGATTGTAAGCTCTTGTGATCAGGATCCTCACTCCTCTTGTCTCCTCCTCCTCATAGATTGTAAGCTCTTGTGATCAGGATCCTCACTCCTCTTGTCTCCTCCTCATAGATTGTAAGCTCTTGTGATCAGGATCATCACTCCTCTTGTCTCCTCCTCATAGATTGTAAGCTCTTGTGATCAGGATCCTCACTCCTCTTGTCTCCTCCTCCTCATAGATTGTAGACTCTTGTGATCAGGATCCTCACTCCTCTTGTCTCCTCCTCCTCATAGATTGTAAGCTCTTGTGATCAGGATCCTCACTCCTCTTGTCTCCTCCTCATAGATTGTAAGCTCTTGTGATCAGGATCCTCACTCCTCTTGTCTCCTCCTCCTCATAGATTGTAAGCTCTTGTGATCAGGATCCTCACTCCTCTTGTCTCCTCCTCCTCATAGATTGTAAGCTCTTGTGATCAGGATCCTCACTCCTCTTGTCTCCTCCTCATAGATTGTAAGCTCTTGTGATCAGGATCCTCACTCCTCTTGTCTCCTCCTCATAGATTGTAAGCTCTTGTGATCAGGATCCTCACTCCTCTTGTCTCCTCCTCCTCATAGATTGTAAGCTCTTGTGATCAGGATCCTCACTCCTCTTGTCTCCTCCTCCTCATAGATTGTAAGCTCTTGTGATCAGGATCCTCACTCCTCTTGTCTCCTCCTCCTCATAGATTGTAAGCTCTTGTGATCAGGATCCTCACTCCTCTTGTCTCCTCCTCATAGATTGTAAGCTCTTGTGATCAGGATCCTCACTCCTCTTGTCTCCTCCTCCTCATAGATTGTAAGCTCTTGTGATCAGGATCCTCACTCCTCTTGTCTCCTCCTCCTCATAGATTGTAAGCTCTTGTGATCAGGATCCTCACTCCTCTTGTCTCCTCCTCCTCATAGATTGTAAGCTCTTGTGATCAGGATCCTCACTCCTCTTGTCTCCTCCTCATAGATTGTAAGCTCTTGTGATCAGGATCCTCACTCCTCTTGTCTCCTCCTCATAGATTGTAAGCTCTTGTGATCAGGGTCCTCACTCCTCTTGTCTCCTCCTCCTCATAGATTGTAAGCTCTTGTGATCAGGGTCCTCACTCCTCTTGTCTCCTCCTCATAGATTGTAAGCTCTTGTGATCAGGATCCTCACTCCTCTTGTCTCCTCCTCATAGATTGTAAGCTCTTGTGATCAGGATCCTCACTCCTCTTGTCTCCTCCTCCTCATAGATTGTAAGCTCTTGTGATCAGGATCCTCACTCCTCTTGTCTCCTCCTCCTCATAGATTGTAAGCTCTTGTGATCAGGATCCTCACTCCTCTTGTCTCCTCCTCCTCATAGATTGTAAGCTCTTGTGATCAGGGTCCTCACTCCTCTTGTCTCCTCCTCCTCATAGATTGTAAGCTCTTGTGATCGGGATCCTCACTCCTCTTGTCTCCTCATAGATTGTAAGCTCTTGTGATCAGGGTCCTCACTCCTCTTGTCTCCTCCTCCTCATAGATTGTAAGTTCTTGTGATCAGGGTCCTCACTCCTCTTGTCTCCTCCTCCTCATAGATTGTAAGTTCTTGTGATCAGGGTCCTCACTATACAGGTAGATTTATTACCGGTCACCTGACAAAGGAAACTTCACGGAAATGGTTATTGTTAAGGCTGTAATCTTCTGGAATACAACTCCCATCAGAGGGTTTGGGTCCTCTCAGCCTCACTAGCAAATTTGTTTCCTGCTAGTTTTATCACTGAGCTGTCTCCAGCACCTGTGCTGATCTGAAAACCTGGCAAGGCCTTGGAAGCAGAATAGAACCCTACTGCCAATCCTGCTTTTCATTTTATAAAAATTAGGACCAGAAGTCTCTACCAAGCTGTGAATTTCCCACATCTCACCCAGCTTTGCCTGGAAGGGGTATTTGTTTCCAAAAAACCTAGTGTCTACATATGACAGGGACCTTGGAAAAATAGCGTAAGAATAAGAATTTTGTTTTCTTTTCTTTTAGATTTTTACAGCATTTCAACATCTGTCCTGATCAATAGAAGATGGAGAAAGAGAGGAACAAGATGGCCGACAGGATAATAAACCTCACCCTACAGATACTCTTCCGGCTTACTGGAGAGGTGAGGGATTCTGGGAGTGATGTCACATGACCTCATTCTTATCTCTGTAATAACAGATGGATATGACTGGAGAGGTGAGGAATTCTGGGAGTGATGTCATATGACCTCATTCTTATCTATGTAATAACAGATGGATATGACTGGAGAGGTGAGGGATTCTGGGAGTGATGTCACATGACCTCATTCTTATCTCTGTAATAACAGAGGGATATGACTGGAGAGGTGAGGGATTCTGGGAGTGATGTCACATGACCTCATTCTTATCTATGTAATAACAGATGGATATGACTGGAGAGGTGAGGGATTCTGGGAGTGATGTCACATGACCTCATTCTTATCTCTGTAATAACAGATGGATATGACTGGAGAGGTGAGGAATTCTGGGAGTGATGTCATATGACCTCATTCTTATCTATGTAATAACAGATGGATATGACTGGAGAGGTGAGGGATTCTGGGAGTGATGTCACATGACCTCATTCTTATCTCTGTAATAACAGATGGATATGACTGGAGAGGTGAGGGATTCTGGGAGTGATGTCACATGACCTCATTCTTATCTATGTAATAACAGATGGATATGACTGGAGAGGTGAGGGATTCTGGGAGTGATGTCACATGACCTCATTCTTATCTCTGTAATAACAGATGGATATGACTGGAGAGGTGAGGGATTCTGGGAGTGATGTCACATGACCTCATTCTTATCTCTGTAATAACAGATGGATATGACTGGAGAGGTGAGGGATTCTGGGAGTGATGTCACATGACCTCATTCTTATCTCTGTAATAACAGATGGATATGACTGGAGAGGTGAGGGATTCTGGGAGTGATGTCACATGACCTCATTCTTATCTCTGTAATAACAGATGGATATGACTGGAGAGGTGAGGGATTCTGGGAGTGATGTCACATGACCTCATTCTTATCTATGTAATAACAGATGGATATGACTGGAGAGGTGAGGGATTCTGGGAGTGATGTCACATGACCTCATTCTTATCTCTGTAATAACAGATGGATATGACTGGAGAGGTGAGGGATTCTGGGAGTGATGTCACATGACCTCATGCTTATCTATGTAACAACAGATGGATATGACTGGAGAGGTGAGGGATTCTGGGAATGATGTCACATGACCTCATTCTTATCTATGTAATAACATGGATATGACTGGAGAGGTGAGGGATTCTGGGAGTGATGTCACATGACCTCATTCTTATCTCTGTAACAACAGATGGATATGACTGGAGAGGTGAGGGATTCTGGGAGTGATGTCACATGACCTCATTCTTATCTATGTAATAACAGATGGATATGACTGGAGAGGTGAGGGATTCTGGGAGTGATGTCACATGACCTCATTCTTATCTATGTAATAACAGATGGATATGACTGGAGAGGTGAGGGATTCTGGGAGTGATGTCACATGACCTCATGCTTATCTATGTAACAACAGATGGATATGACTGGAGAGGTGAGGGATTCTGGGAATGTATGTAGTGATATTAATGTGTCTCTCCATACACAGGATTACACAGTAGTGAAGAAGTCCTCTAGTGGGCACTGTCGGACCCCTGTGTGTGAAGGATGGGGAAGAACCCTGAGTCCAATCCCGGGGCCCCCACCTCACTCCCTGATACATGAAGAAATGGAGGAACAGAAGATTCTAGAACTCATCAAGATGATGGAGCTGCTGACTGGAGAGGTGACCCTGCTGGGAATGCTGGGACATTATACAGTAATGGAGGGGTCTGGTGATGACTGGAGAGGTGACACTGCTGGGAATGCTGGGATATTATACAGTAATGGAGGGGTCTGGTGATGACTGGAGAGGTGACACTGCTGGGAATGCTGGGACATTATACAGTAATGGAGGGGTCTGGTGATGACTGGAGAGGTGACACTGCTGGGAATGCTGGGACATTATACAGTAATGGAGGGGTCTGGTGATGACTGGAGAGGTGACACTGCTGGGAATGCTGGGACATTATACAGTAATGGAGGGGTCTGGTGATGACTGGAGAGGTGACACTGCTGGGAATGCTGGGACATTATACAGTAATGGAGGGGTCTGGTGATGACTGGAGAGGTGACACTGCTGGGAATGCTGGGACATTATACAGTAATGGAGGGGTCTGGTGATGACTGGAGAGATTACACTGCTGGGAATGCTGGGACATTATACAGTAATGGAGGGGTCTGGTGATGACTGGAGAGGTGACACTGCTGGGACATTATACAGTAATGGAGGGGTCTGGTGATGACTGGAGAGGTGACACTGCTGGGACATTATACAGTAATGGAGGGGTCTGGTGATGACTGGAGAGGTGACACTGCTGGGACATTATACAGTAATGGAGGGGTCTGGTGATGACTGCAGAGGTGACACTGCTGGGAATGCTGGGACATTATACAGTAATGGAGGGGTCTGGTGATGACTGGAGAGGTGACACTGCTGGGAATGCTGGGACATTCTACAGTAATGGAGGGGTCGGGGTGATGACTGGAGAGGTGACACTGCTGGGACATTATACAGTAATGGAGGGGTCTGGTGATGACTGGAGAGGTGACACTGCTGGGAATGACGGGACATTATACAGTAATGGAGGGGTCTGGTGATGACTGGAGAGGTGACACTGCTGGGACATTATACAGTAATGGAGGGGTCTGGTGATGACTGGAGAGGTGACACTGCTGGGAATGCTGGGACATTATACAGTAATGGAGGGGTCTGGTGATGACTGGAGAGGTGACACTGCTGGGACATTATACAGTAATGGAGGGGTCTGGTGATGACTGGAGAGGTGACCCTGCTGGGACATTATACAGTAATGGAGGGGTCTGGTGATGACTGGAGAGGTGACACTGCTGGGACATTATACAGTAATGGAGGGGTCTGGTGATGACTGGAGAGGTGACACTGCTGGGAATGCTGGGACATTATACAGTAATGGAGGGGTCTGGTGATGACTGGAGAGGTGACACTGCTGGGAATGCTGGGACATTATACAGTAATGGAGGGGTCTGGTGATGTCTGGAGAGGTGACACTGCTGGGAATGCTGGGACATTATACAGTAATGGAGGGGTCTGGTGATGACTGGAGAGGTGACACTGCTGGGAATGCTGGGACATTATACAGTAATGGAGGGGTCGGGGTGATGACTGGAGAGGTGACACTGCTGGGAATGCTGGGACATTATACAGTAATGGAGGGGTCTGGTGATGACTGGAGAGGTGACACTGCTGGGAATGCTGGGACATTATACAGTAATGGAGGGGTCTGGTGATGACTGGAGAGGTGACCCTGCTGGGACATTATACAGTAATGGAGGGGTCTGGTGATGACTGGAGAGGTGACACTGCTGGGAATGCTGGGACATTATACAGTAATGGAGGGGTCTGGTGATGACTGGAGAGGTGACACTGCTGGGAATGCTGGGACATTATACAGTAATGGAGGGGTCTGGTGATGACTGGAGAGGTGACACTGCTGGGAATGCTGGCACATTATACAGTAATGGAGGGGTCTGGTGATGACTGGAGAGGTGACACTACTGGGACATTATACAGTAATGGAGGGGTCTGGTGATGACTGGAGAGGTGACACTACTGGGACATTATACAGTAATGGAGGGGTCTGGTGATGACTGGAGAGGTGACACTGCTGGGACATTATACAGTAATGGAGGGGTCTGGTGATGACTGGAGAGGTGACACTGCTGGGAATGCTGGGACATTATACAGTAATGGAGGGGTCTGGTGATGACTGGAGAGGTGACACTGCTGGGACATTATACAGTAATGGAGGGGTCTGGTGATGACTGGAGAGGTGACACTGCTGGGACATTATACAGTAATGGAGGGGTCTGGTGATGCCTGGAGAGGTGACACTGCTGGGACATTATACAGTAATGGAGGGTCTGGTGATGCCTGGAGAGGTGACACTGCTGGGACATTATACAGTAATGGAGGGATCTGGTGGTGATTGGAGAGGTGACACTGCTGGGAATGCTGGGACATTATACAGTAATGGAGGGGTCTGGTGATGACTGGAGAGGTGGGAATGCTGGGACATTATACAGTAATGGAGGGGTCTGGTGATGACTGGAGAGGTGACACTGCTGGGAATGCTGGGACATTACACAGTAATGGAGGGATCTGGTGATGACTGGAGAGGTGACACTGCTGGGACATTACACAGTAATGGAGGGGTCTGGTGATGACTGGAGAGGTGACACTGCTGGGAATGCTGGGACATTATACAGTAATGGAGGGGTCTGGTGATGACTGGAGAGGTGACACTGCTGGGAATGCTGGGACATTATACAGTAATGGAGGAGTCTGGTGATGACTGGAGAGGTGACACTGCTGGGAATGCTGGGACATTATACAGTAATGGTGGGGTCTGGTGATGACTGGAGAGGTGACACTGCTGGGAATGCTGGGACATTATACAGTAATGGAGGGGTCTGGTGATGACTGGAGAGGTGACACTGCTGGGACATTATACAGTAATGGAGGGGTCTGGTGATGACTGGAGAGGTGACCCTGCTGGGAATGCTGGGACATTATACAGTAATGGAGGGGTCTGGTGATGACTGGAGAGGTGACACTGCTGGGACATTATACAGTAATGGAGGGGTCTGGTGATGACTGGAGAGGTGACACTGCTGGGAATGCTGGGACATTATACAGTAATGGTGGGGTCTGGTGATGACTGGAGAGGTGACACTGCTGGGAATGCTGGGACATTATACAGTAATGGAGGGGTCTGGTGATGACTGGAGAGGTGACACTGCTGGGAATGCTGGGACATTATACAGTAATGGAGGCGTCTGGTGATGACTGGAGAGGTGACCCTGCTGGGAATGCTGGGACATTATACAGTAATGGAGGGGTCTGGTGATGACTGGAGAGGTGACACTGCTGGGAATGCTGGGACATTATACAGTAATGGAGGGGTCTGGTGATGACTGGAGAGGTGACACTGCTGGGACATTATACAGTAATGGGGGGGTCTGGTGATGACTGGAGAGGTGACACTGCTGGGACATTATACAGTAATGGGGGGGTCTGGTGATGACTGGAGAGGTGACACTGCTGGGACATTATACAGTAATGGAGGGGTCTGGTGATGACTAGAGAGGTGACACTGCTGGGACATTATACAGTAATGGAAGGGTCTGGTGATGACTGGAGAGGTGACACTGCTGGGACATTATACAGTAATGGAGGGGTCTGGTGATGACTAGAGAGGTGACACTGCTGGGACATTATACAGTAATGGAGGGGTCTGGTGATGACTGGAGAGGTGACACTGCTGGGAATGCTGGGACATTATACAGTAATGGAGGGGTCTGGTGATGACTGGAGAGGTGACACTGCTGGGAATGCTGGGACATTATACAGTAATGGAGGGGTCTGGTGATGACTGGATAGGTGACACTGCTGGGAATGCTGGGACATTATACAGTAATGGAGGGGTCTGGTGATGACTGGAGAGGTGACACAGCTGGGAATGCTGGGACATTATACAGTAATGGAGGGGTCTGGTGATGACTGGATAGGTGACACTGCTGGGAATGCTGGGACATTATACAGTAATGGAGGGGTCTGGTGATGACTGGAGAGGTGACACTGCTGGGACATTATACAGTAATGGGGGGGTCTGGTGATGATTGGAGAGGTGACACTGCTGGGAATGCTGGGACATTATACAGTAATGGTGGGGTCTGGTGATGACTGGAGAGGTGACACTGCTGGGAATGCTGGGACATTATACAGTAATGGAGGGGTCTGGTGATGACTGGAGAGGTGACACTGCTGGGAATGCTGGGACATTATACAGTAATGGAGGGGTCTGGTGATGACTGGAGAGGTGACACTGCTGGGAATGCTGGGACATTATACAGTAATGGTGGGGTCTGGTGATGACTGGAGAGGTGACACTGCTGGGAATGCTGGGACATTATACAGTAATGGAGGGGTCTGGTGATGACTGGAGAGGTGACACTGCTGGGACATTATACAGTAATGGAGGGGTCTGGTGATGACTGGAGAGGTGACCCTGCTGGGAATGCTGGGACATTATACAGTAATGGAGGGGTCTGGTGATGACTGGAGAGGTGACACTGCTGGGAATGCTGGGACATTATACAGTAATGGAGGGGTCTGGTGATGACTGGAGAGGTGACACTGCTGGGAATGCTGGGACATTATACAGTAATGGAGGGGTCTGGTGATGACTGGAGAGGTGACACTGCTGGGAATGCTGGGACATTATACAGTAATGGAGGGGTCTGGTGATGACTGGAGAGGTGACCCTGCTGGGACATTATACAGTAATGGAGGGGTCTGGTGATGACTGGAGAGGTGACACTGCTGGGAATGCTGGGACATTATACAGTAATGGAGGGGTCTGGTGATGACTGGAGAGGTGACACTGCTGGGAATGCTGGGACATTATACAGTAATGGTGGGGTCTGGTGATGACTGGAGAGGTGACACTGCTGGGAATGCTGGGACATTATACAGTAATGGAGGGGTCTGGTGATGACTGGAGAGGTGACACTGCTGGGAATGCTGGGACATTATACAGTAATGGAGGCGTCTGGTGATGACTGGAGAGGTGACCCTGCTGGGAATGCTGGGACATTATACAGTAATGGAGGGGTCTGGTGATGACTGGAGAGGTGACACTGCTGGGAATGCTGGGACATTATACAGTAATGGAGGGGTCTGGTGATGACTGGAGAGGTGACACTGCTGGGACATTATACAGTAATGGGGGGGTCTGGTGATGACTGGAGAGGTGACACTGCTGGGACATTATACAGTAATGGGGGGGTCTGGTGATGACTGGAGAGGTGACACTGCTGGGACATTATACAGTAATGGGGGGGTCTGGTGATGACTGGAGAGGTGACACTGCTGGGACATTATACAGTAATGGAGGGGTCTGGTGATGACTAGAGAGGTGACACTGCTGGGACATTATACAGTAATGGAGGGGTCTGGTGATGACTGGAGAGGTGACACTGCTGGGACATTATACAGTAATGGAGGGGTCTGGTGATGACTAGAGAGGTGACACTGCTGGGACATTATACAGTAATGGAGGGGTCTGGTGATGACTGGATAGGTGACACTGCTGGGAATGCTGGGACATTATACAGTAATGGAGGGGTCTGGTGATGACTGGATAGGTGACACTGCTGGGAATGCTGGGACATTATACAGTAATGGAGGGGTCTGGTGATGACTGGAGAGGTGACACTGCTGGGACATTATACAGTAATGGGGGGGTCTGGTGATGATTGGAGAGGGGACACTGCTGGGACATTATACAGTATTGGAGGGGTCTGGTGATGACTGGAGAGGTGACACTGCTGGGAATGCTGGGACATTATACAGTAATGGAGGGGTTTGGTGATGACTGGAGAGGTGACACTGCTGGGAATGCTGGGACATTATACAGTAATGGAGGGGTCTGGTGATGACTGGAGAGGTAACACTGCTGGGAATGCTGGGACATTATACAGTAATGGAGGGGTCTGGTGATGACTGGAGAGGTGACACTGCTTGGAATGCTGGGACATTATACAGTAACACCACTGGAGGGGTCGGGGTGATGACTGTATCATTATGGGCCAGGTTCCTATAAGGTGTCAAGACGTGGCGGTCTATTTCTCCATGGAGGAGTGGGAGTATGTAGAAGGACACAAGGATCAGTACAAGGATCAGGTTATGATGGAGGATCAGCAGCCCCTCACATCACCAGGTAAGAAGAGACATATATATAGATATCACTGTCACCACCAACATAGAAATCTCTCCAGCAGGTGATGTATTCATTCCCTGTGTGTTCCCTACAGATGGAGTCATGTATAGAAATCCACCCGAGAGGTGTCCCCGTCCTCTGTATTCCCAGGACTGTCCAGCGGGAAATGTCCCAGAGAACATTCAGGTAGATGGCACTAAAGTCTTCCTGAAATATGACTATAAGGTGATTGAACGATTCTATTTTTTTTCTTGTTTCTGTTTAGGGTGAAGAACTGATCAATATTAAGGTTGATGTAAAAGATGAAGAAGAGGAGATGGATTCCTGGGCCAATCATCAGTGTAAGGAGGGGGAGAGTTTATTTAGTTAAAAAAGAAAAATATGTTTTGAGGGTCCCCTAGATTCTACACCCATCATGTGATCATTACAGGTAAATAATCTATTCATTCCCTGTGTGTTCCCTACAGATGGAGTCATGGATAGAAATCCACCCGAGAGGTGTCCCCGTCCTCTGTATTCCCAGGACTGTCCAGAAAATCTGATTAATATTAAGGTTGAAGTTAAAGAGGAATCAGAAGAGGAGACGGATTTCATGGTCGATCAGTGTAAGGAGGGGGAGACTTTCATTGTTTGTGACATAAAAGTCTGCTTTGTGAATTCCCGTAGATCCTCCACCCATCATCTGATCATCACATGTAAATAATCTGTATTCATTCCCTGTGTGTTCCCTACAGATGGAGTCATGTATAGAGATCCACCCGAGAGGTGTCCCCGTCCTCTGTATTCCCAGGACTGTCCAGAGGGAAATGTTCCAGAGAAGCATCAGGTAGATGAGGCTGATCCTATCCCACATCTCTATAGGGGGGTCCTGCAGTCATAGATGTGGGGATAGATTTTGGGGGTCTCTGTTGCTCCTCCTGTCTGCTGTATTGTAGTGAATTGTTCTATATGTCACATCAGGGGGGAGATCTGACTAATAATAAAGTGGAGGATGAAGAAGAGAGGATGAGGGGCCATCACCCGTGTATGAGGGAAGTGAAGGAGGAAATTCCAGGAGGTGTTACCCCAGGTATGTAATAATTCCAGGAGGTGTTATCCCAGGTGTGTAATAATTCCAGGAGGTGTTACCCCAGGTGTGTAATAATTCCAGGAGGTGTTACCCCAGGTATGTAATAATTCCAGGAGGTGTTACCCCAGGTATGTAAGAATTCCAGGAGGTGTTACCCCAGGTATATAATAATTCCAGGAGGTGTTACCCCAGGTATGTAAGAATTCCAGGAGGTGTTACCCCAGGTATGTAATAATGGATTACAGAGGGAATTCAAAGCATTCTTTAATTTAAAAGCTTGAAAAAACCTTTTAAAAAGAAATCAGCCTGTCCTCAATATAGTCCATGAATATTAGATGTGTCGCAGTCCCGTTGTGTGTAGGATCCTCTTCTACATGTGATTGTCTTTGCACTGATTCACTCTTTATAGTGTTGGTGAAAGGTCGTGCAGTGAAAGCATTAGGGGAATACTGAAGTATTTTGGAAGAAACACAAGTGTCATGTTCAGAAGAGAGGGTAATAATTATACAGGTGATAGATGAGAAGGATAGAGATGGAGACCATCAGGGCAGGTTCCTAAAACTAAGATCCTATGTGGTCTTGTCCACCCTCCAGTGCAGCATCAGAGAGAGAGTGTTGCAGGCAGCGGCATCCCCTAAGCAACAAGATTGTCGGGATAGCAATGTGGTGAAACCTTTGTTGAAATTAATCCGTCATGAATCAGTGAGGAATTTAAACCTCCTGTGCCAGATGCCACTTATTAAACACTACTACCACCATCCCTGCTGTACACTGGCTACTACAACTCCACCGTCTCCAGCTGTATGCTGGATATTATTATTCCACCTCCTCCTCCTGTACACTGACTACTATTATTCCATCTCCTCCTCCTGTATGCTGGCTACTACGATTCCACCAGTCTACCATTACTGCTGCTGCTACTACTACCAGCTAGGCCTACACATATACAACCCATGATCCCCAAAGAAGGGATAATTTTTTCGGCTTTTTGTACAAAAGCTATTCTTTTTCCTCACTTATTTTGGACACCAATCCTGTTGGTAATTTTTGAAATGTTTGGAAAGAAACATGGTGTCTTCCGATACCTCCCTGTGCATGTATTAAACTAGCTGTTAGTTACCATGGGTTACCACATGTCGCCATAGCTTATCCTTAAAACCACTTGAATATATTCCCAGCAGTGTTTCAGGGCTATAGAGCTATTAGGCAGTGTTATATACATGTTTAGGGGCATATTTCATTGCCGGTTCAGTTTGACGAGAACCGAGCATTTTCCGTAACTTCTGAGAGCCCCACAAATGGAACTTTTCAAAAGTTCGCTTATTTTTAGTCATCTATATAACATGACCTCAATAAGGCTAAATCACCAAAGTATTTATTTTCATTAGTGACGACTTGGCGCGCCTCCCAACTGCCCAGGATATTAGCATACACGGGGGCACAAGGGTCCCCCATCGCGGTGCCACTTAGCTGGTGGTAATAACAACCACTAAATATCAACACAGTAAATAGTTTCTAGTGAGGACAGACTCAAGAAGTCCGAGAACAAGCCGGTTATGTACCCCTAGTTGATGGAAAATATTCAGCAGCTCATATACCTTCTCGATGTGGTATTGAGGAGAAAGAGGTTTCTACATCAATGCTCAACAACAGGACATTAGGATCTATAGTGAGTCCTTCCTATTTTCTCAATAAGTCCATCGTATCTATAGTGTTAGACGGTAATGTAGGGATAAAGCCCCTTTAATACACGATCAGTGTAGATTCCAACATTCTGCGATAGGCTACTGATGCCTACAATAATAGGCCTCCCCTTAAAGGAGTACTCCACCCCTAGACATCTTATCCTCTTCCTGCTACACCCAGCATTCATTTAGAGCTTCGGGTGCATGGCCAGAGGCCATCACGCCCCCTCCCATAGACTTGCATTGAAGGGGCGTGGCCATGAAGTCCCGAGTGGGGCGTGACTGTGGCATCACGAGCCTCCGCCCCGCATCGACCAGTCATCCAGCATAGAGCTAAGTTCGCTCTGTGCACCAGATGTCTGGGGTGCCACAGCCAAGAGCGCTGCTGGGAGAGACATCTTATTCCCTATCCTTTGGATAGGGGATAAGATGTCTAGGTGCGGAGTACCCCTTTAAGGGGATACAATGCTTCTGTGCACAATAGGAAGAGCAAAAAATGTTGCCGCCATTGGTTTCTATGTAAAAAATCTGCAGAAGTTCGTCCCTGGATTTGGGGGTAGGGGGAACTATAGATTAAAACACATACGAAATTCTATCATCCTACAAATTCTTACACAAGACGATATATGATCTAATCCCTATCAATCAGAACAATATTACCTGCCTTATTAGGAAGTTTAAACTTTTAAAGGGGTACTCCGCTGCTCAGCGTTTGGAACAAACTGTTCCGAACGCTGGAGCCGGCGTCGGGAGCTCGTGACTTCATAGCCCCGCCCCCTCACGATGTCACCCCCCCCCTCAATGCAAATCTATGGGAGGGGGGCGTGACGGCTGGACATTGCAGAGCAAACAAACATTTTTCAAAACAAAGCATAAAACATGAATATACCTGCCATGTGCCCTATCAGAGACCAGGCCACCTACAACTCCAGCCCACGTTTCGCTTCGTAAGCCTATACGCGAAATGTGCGTTGAGGTTGTAGTTATGTCAAACTCAAATCACCCATCAAAATGTAAAAAGCTGATTTTGACATAATAACTAAACCTCCTCTTTTGTCAAATGTAACAACTAAATGTTCTTCCTGAATTAAACAGAACTCCTTGGGCAGCTCTTTAGGCACTATGCTGAGGAGGAGATTTTATACCAACATCCTGTCTGGTGTGAATTCCTTGTGCCAGCCCTCAGGCCATCCTTGACAGTTATACAGTGTAAAAAAAAACCCCCAAATTTGTAAAATTGCTTTTTTCCCCCCAATTTAACCATTTTAAATATTTTTTTTCCATTTTGGATTATATGTTATGGGAAAATAAAGCAAGACATTACAAAGTACAATTGGTCCCTCAAAAAATAAACACTCATATGGGTTAAGGCTACTAAAGTGCGAGGAAGAAAAAACAAAATGCAACAATGAAAATGGGCCTGGTCCTTAAAGGGTTACAAAAAAACTGCACCTTAACTGCACTTGTGTTTACAGACAAATAGAAATGTTATAAATGTCTCTACTTTGTAGAAAACAAAAGAAAAAAACTAACTCTACTTTAATCCAAATAGAAAACCCCAAATGTGATGAAGATGTGATGTTATCGCTGAATTATAAAGATGAAGATACCATGCAGCGCTACTCAGGAGAAGATCATACACCACAACCTGTACTACATCCAGGACATCACAGTACAGATCTATCATACAATTCGCCAGATCATCAGGAACCTTCTCCCGACCAATCACAGGTTGTTACCACAAGGACAGAGCAGAAAGGGGGGGAAAGGTTTCCATGTGATGAATGTGGAGAAGAGTTTACAAATAGATCTACATTTTTAATTCACAGAAGAAGTCACACAGGAGAGATGCTATATTCATGCTCTGAATGTGGGAAATGTTTTACATGTAAATCAAAGCTTGTTATACATGAGAGAATTCACACAGGAGAGAAGCCTTATTCGTGTTCAGAATGTGGGAAATGTTTTATAAATCAATCAACTCTAGTTAGACATGAGAGAATTCACACTGGAGAAAAGCCGTATTCGTGTTCAGAATGTGGGAAATGTTTTACAAGTAAATCAGGTCTTATTAGACATGCGAGAATTCACACAGGAGAGAGGCCGTATTCATGCTCAGAATGTGGGAAATGTTTTACAAGTAAATCAGATCTTGTTATCCATGAGAGAATTCACACAGGAGAGAAGCCATATTCATGTTCAGAATGTGGGAAATGTTTTATAGATCAATCAAATCTTCTTAGACATGAAAGAAATCACACAGGAGAGAAGTCATTTTCATGTTTAGAATGTGGGAAATATTTTCCAAGTAAATCAGATCTTGTTATGCATGAGAGAATTCATACAGGAGAGAAACCATATTCATGTTCAGAATGTGGGAAATGTTTTACTGTAAAATCTCAGCTTGTTGCACATAAGAGAACTCACACAGGAGAGAAGCCATATTCGTGTTCAGAATGTGGGAAATGTTTTACAGATAAATCAACCCATATTAGACATGAAAGAAGTCACACAGGAGAGAAGCCGTATTCATGCTCAGAATGCGGCAAATGTTTTACAAGTAAATCATATCTTGTTACACATGAGAGACGTCACACAGGAGAGAAGCCATGTTCATGTTCAGAATGTGGGAAATGTTTTACAGATAAATCTGCTCTGGCTAGACATGAGAGAATTCACACAGGCGAGAAGCCACATTCATGCTCAGAATGTGGGAAATGTTTTACAAGTAAATCAGATCTTGCTAGACATAAGAAAATTCACATGAGACAATGAATTTAAAGAAAAACATATCAGAGCTCTTCATAGTGTTCTTCTTCCTAATCTCCAGTAATCTCACTGGACCCCCCCATCTATTCCTACAACACGATCACATAGAAATCTTCTCAGACCAGTTACACATAGTAATATCCAGGAAGCAGATGACTGGGGAATCATTGTGAACAGTCTGTGGTCATAGCTCCCGATGGATGATAGAGACATTATGTGTACGCCCATTATGTCACAATTATTAATAAACATTAGGAATGGCTGAAGATTTCATTCCAGGAGAAGGTATAATAAAAGGAGAAGATATTATCAATATATCCTAAGATAAGAAGCATTGTCACAATTTATCCCTAATGTTATTTACAAATGTCATAATAGAGGAATATTCTTGTATTAAACATTATTAACCCTCCTTGTGTTCTCATGTGAGATCAGATCATTGGATTCACCACGACTCTTATTTATCCACAAGATATTACAGTAAAACCTCCTCAGATGCTGCATTTATTAGAGATGTTCTGATACAGATATTGGTATCGACGCCGATTCCGTACATTTGCACAAGTACTTGTAATCATGTAAAGTTCCCCCTTACCCACAGAAAAATAATTCCTGAAGCCTCTGCATCTGTTTCTCTGTTATCCAGTGTGGTGCAGGACCTTCTCCTTCTTTACGGTGTCCAGAGTGGTGCAGGACCTTCTCCTTCCCTATGTTATCCAGAGTGGTGCAAGACCTTCTCATTCCCTATGTTATCAGGAGTGGTGCAGGACCTTCTCCTTCCCTATGTTATCCAGAGTGGTGCAGGACCTTCTCCTTCCCTATGTTTTCCATAGTGGTGCAGGACCTTCTCCTTCCCTATGTTATCCAGAGTGGTGCAGGACCTTCTCCTTCCCTATGTTATCCAGAGTGATGCAGGACCTTCTCCTTCCCTATGTTATCCAGAGTGGTGCAGGACCTTCTCCTTCCCTATGTTATCCAGAGTGATGCAGGACCTTCTCCTTCCCTATGTTATCCAGAGTGGTGCAGGACCTTCTCCTTCCCTACATTATCCGGAGTGGTGCAGGACCTTTTCCTTTCCTACGTTAGCCGGAGTGGTGCAGGACCTTCTCCTTCCCTATGTTAGCCGGAGTGGTGCAGGACCTGCCACATGCTGAAATTAAGCCATGTTAGTGCGAGCAGGTCTCCAGGATAATGGATCAACAGATGCAGAGGCCTCAGAGTAGGAATGGAAGGGATTTTTATTATTCTATTTGAGGGGGACTCATTGGGGGAGAACTAATGAAAACATCTACCTCTTGGTTTCCCAACCAGGGTGCCTCCAGCTGTTGAAAAACTACAACTCCCGGCATGTTAAAAGTTTTAGTTTTGCCTAAAAGAAGGTTCCCTACCTAACTAACCAACTACTGTGGGCCTCTACCTAAAAAGGGGGGGGGGTTCCTACCTACCTAGTTACAGAGGGCTTAACCCCTTAAGGACTCAGCATTTTCCGTTTTTTGCATTTTCATTTTTTCCTCATCACCTTCTAAAAATCATAACGCTTAAAATTTTGCACCTAAAAATCCACATTATGGCTTATTTTTTGTGCCACCAATTCTGACATCGGTCATTTTACCAAAAAATCCACAGTGAAACGGGAAAAAAAATCATTGTGCGTTAAAATTGAAGAAAAAATTTCATTTTGTAAAGTTTGGGGGCTTCCGTTTCTACGCAGTGCATATTTTGGTAAAAATTACACCTTATCTTTATTCTGTAGGTCCATACGGTTAAAATGATATCCTACTTATATAGGTTTGATTTTGTCGCACTTCTGGAAAAAATCATAACTACATGCAGGAAAATTTATATGTTAATAATTCTCATCTTCTGACCCCTATAACTTTTTTATTTTTCCGTGTATGGGGCGGTATGAGGACTCATTTTTGGCCCCGTCTTCTGAAGTTTTTATCGGTACCATTTTTGTATTGATCGGACTTATTGATCGCTTTTTATTCATTTTTTCACGATATAAAAAGTGACCAAAAATACACTTTGGAATTTTTTTTGCGCGTACGCCATTGACCGTGCGGTTTAATTAATGATATATTTTTATAGTTCGGACATTTTCGCACGCGGCGATACCACATATGTTTATTTTTATTTACACTCTTTTTTCAAACTTTTATTAGGGAAGGGGTTAAATGACCTTTAACTTTTTTTTTGCAGTGTTATAGCTCCCATAGGGACCTATAGCTCTGCACACGCTGATCTCTTATACTGATCATTGTTATCCCATAGGGACCTATAACACTGCACATACTGATCTCTTATACTGATCATTGTTATCCCATAGGGACCTATAACACTGCACACACTGATCTCCTATGCTGATCCCTGCAAAGCCATAGCTTTGCACGAATCAGTCAGATAGGGGCTTGATTGCTCAAGCCTGTAGCTCAGGCTTGGAGCAATCAATCGACGATCGGACGCCGCGGAGAGAGGTAAGGAGACCTCCGCCTGCGTCCCAGCTGATCGGAATATCGCGATTTTATCGCGATGTCCGGATCAGCCCGACTGAGCTGCCGGAAAGCTTTTACTTTCGTTTTCAGACACAACAATCGGTGCTGCAGGCTGTTAGCCCAGGGTCCCGGCTATCGTTAGTGTGATGCGTGACCCCGTTTTTCACACCGGGACCGGGCGTAGGGGTAGAGGTATGCCCTAAGTCCTTAAGAGGTTAATAGGGTTATCCAGGAAAAAAACATTTTTTATATATCAACTGGCTCCAGAAAGTTAAACGGATTTGTAAATTACTTCTATTAAAAAATCTTAATCCTTTCAGTACTTACGAGCTGCTGAAGTTGAGTTGTTCTTTTCTGTCTAAGTGCTCTCTGATGACACCTGTCTTGGGAACTGTCCAGAGTGGAAGCAAATCCCCATAGCAAACCTCTTCTATTCTGTGCAGTTCCCGAGACAAGCAGAGATGTCAGCAGAGAGCACTGTTGTCAGACAGAAAAGAACAACTCATCTTCAGCAGCTGATAATTATCGGAAGGATTAAGATTTTTTAATAGAAGTAATTTACAAATCTGTTTAACTTTCTGGAGCCAGTTGATATTAAAAAAAAAGTTTTTTCCTTTAATACCTCTTTAAAGAATATTTGTCACCAAATAAACTGTTCAAACTAACTTGTGTGGTCAGAGATATGTTATCTGTGCTGAACCCCTATCATTATGTGTGCCGCCCCCCCCCCCTTCTTATGTGTGCTGGCCCTCCTCCTATTATGTGTGCTGATCCCCCTTTTATTATGTGTGCCGGCCCCCTCTTATTATGTGTGCTGGCCCCCCTCTTATGTGTGCTGCCCCCCCCTTTTATTATGTGTGCTGCCCCCCTCCTATTATGTGTGCTGCTCCCCCTCTTATTATGTGCGCCGCCCCCCTTCTATTATGTGTGCTGCCCCCCCTCTCCTATTATGTGTGCTGCCCCCCTCTTATTATGTGTGCTGACCCCCCTCATATTATGTTTGCTGACCCCCCTCATATTATGTGTGCTGCTCCTCCTCTTATTATGTGTGCCAGCCCCCTCTTATTATGTGTGCTGCCCCCCTATCATGTGTTCCCCCCCTCTCCTATTATGTGTGCTGCTTCCCCTCTTATTATGTGTGCTGCTTCCCCTCTTATTATGTGTGCTGCTTCCCCTCTTATTATGTGTGCTGCTTCCCCTCTTATTATGTGTGCCGGGCCCCCTCATATTATGTGTGCTGACCCCCCTCATATTATGTGTGCTGACCTCCCTCATATTATGTGTGCTGCCCCCCTCTTATTATGTGTGCCGCCGCCGCCCCCCTTCTATTATGTGTGCTGCTCCCCCTCTTATTATGTGTGCTGCCCCCCTCTTATTATGTGTGCCGCCGCCGCCCCCCTTCTATTATGTGTGCTGCTCCCCCTCTTATTATGTGTGCTGCCCCCCTATCATGTGTGCCCCCCCTCCTATTATGTGTGCTGCTCCCCCTCTTATTATGTGTGCTGACCCCCCTCATATTATGTGTGTTGCCCCCCTCATATTATGTGTGCTGCCCCCCTCCAATTATGTGTGCCGGGCCCCCTCTTATTATGTGTGCCGCTCACCCTCTTGTTATGTGTGCTGACCCCCCTCATATTATGTGTGCTGACCCCCTCTTATTATGTGCGCCGCCGCCCCCCTCCAATTATGTGTGCCGGGCCCCCTCTTATTATGTGTGCCGCTCACCCTCTTATCATGTGCGCCGCCGCCCCCCTCCTATTATATGTACCCCCCCCTCTTATTATGTGTGCCGGTCCCCCTCTTATTATGTGCGCCGCCGCCCCCCTCCTATTATGTGTGCTGCTCCCCCTCTTATTATGTGTGCCGCTCCCCCTCTTATTATGTGTGCTGCTCCCCCTCTTATTATGTGTGCCACTCCCCCTCTTATTATGTGTGCTGCCCCCCCCTCCTATCATGTGTGCGGGCCCCTCCTCTTATGTGCCCCCCCCCCTCTTATTATGTGTGCCAGCCCCCCTCTTATTATGTGTGCTGCCCCCCTATCATGTGTGCCCCCCCTCTCCTATTATGTGTGCTGCTCCCCCTCTTGTTATGTGTGCCCCCCCTCTTATGTATGCTGCCCCCCTCTTATTATGTGTGCCGACCCCCCTCTTATTATGTGTGCCGACCCCCCTCATATTATGTGTACTGCCCCCCTATCATTATGTGTGCCGCCTCCCCTCCTATTATGTGTACTGCCCCCCCTATCATTATGTGTGCCGCCTCCCCTCCTATTATGTGTACTGCCCCCCTATCATTATGTGTGCCTCCTTCCCTCCTATTATGTGTACTGCCCCCCTATCATTGTGTGCCGCCTCCTCTCCTATTATGTGTACTGCCACCCTATCATTATGTGTGCCGCCTCCCCTCCTATTATGTGTACTGCCCCCCTATCATTATGTGTGCCGCCTCCCCTCCTATTATGTGTACTGCCCCCCTATCATTGTGTGCCGCCTCCCCTCCTATTATGTGTACTGCCCCCCTATCATTATGTGTGCCGCCTCCCCTCCTATTATGTGTACTGCCCCCCTATCATTATGTGTGCCGCCTCCCCTCCTATTATGTGTACTGCCCCCCTATCATTATGTGTGCCGCCTCCCCTTCTATTATGTGTACTGCCCCCCTATCATTGTGTGTGCCGCCTCCCCTCCTATTATGTGTACTGCCCCCTATCATTATGTGTGCCGCCTCCCCTCCTATTATGTGTACTGCCCCCCTATCATTATGTGTGCCGCCTCCCCTCCTATTATGTGTACTGCCCCCCTATCATTATGTGTGCCGCCTCCCCTCCTATTATGTGCACTGCCCCCTATCATTATGTGTGCCGCCTCCCCTCCTATTATGTGTACTGCCCCCCTATCATTATGTGTGCCGCCTCCCCTCCTATTATGTGTGCCTCCTCCCCTCCTATTATGTGTGCCGCCTCCCCTCCTATTATGTGTACTGCCCCCCTATCATTATATGTGCCTCCTCCCCTCCTATTATGTGTACTGCCCCCCTATCATTATGTGTGCCTCCTCCCCTCCTATTATGTGTACTGCCCCCCCTATCATTATGTGTGCCGCCTCCCCTCCTATTATGTGTACTGCCCCCCTATCATTATGTGTGCCGCCTCCCCTCCTATTATGTGTGCCGCCTCCCCTCCTATTATGTGTGCCGCCTCCCCTCCTATTATGTGTGCCGCCTCCCCTCCTATTATGTGTACTGCCCCCCTATCATTATGTGTGCCGCCTCCCCTCCTATTATGTGTGCCGCCTCCCCTCCTATTATGTGTGCCGCCTCCCCTCCTATTATGTGTGCCGCCTCCCCTCCTATTATGTGTGCCGCCTCCCCTCCTATTATGTGTGCCGCCTCCCCTCCTATTATGTGTGCCGACCCCCCTCCTATTATGTGTGCCGACCCCCCTCTTATTATTATGGGTTCCGGCCCCCTCATATTATGTGTGCCGCTGGATGCAGGCGGCGGGGGTCGTAACATTGCAGCAATGAGACCTTTTTGTTGGGAGTAAATCAACTAAAAACAATTTGCACTGACAATAGGCTGAATTGCTTTTTAAGTACTGATAGATTTCAGCAGTTGTCTTGGATTTCCAGGCCTTTTTGCACCTCCCTTTCTTCATGTATTCAATACTTTCTTCCTGTCATTTCGCATTATTACACATAACTTAATTTCTGATCTTCTTTGTTTTGGTTTCTCTGTATGTATGGATTACTTGGTTTGTTACCGACATCTGGTTATAGAACCTTGAAATATATTTAGTGAGAAAAATGGTGACGTGTTCAAGATGTGGTATATAGCAAATAGAGCAGGAGATAGAAGGGAACCTTGTGGCCAATCCACACATTAGTGGTGCGGGAGATGAAGAAGACGTTCCTGATGATACTGTCCTGGATCTATTCATAAGGAGAGAATGAAACCATCTTAGACACTCACACTGATCCCTTGTTATCATTCGGAACACTAATAGGGGCTGATTCATTACTGAAGAACTATTGGAAGGAATTAGAGATGAGCGAACTTACAGTAAATTCGATTCGTCGCGAACTTCTCGGCTCGGCAGTTGATGACTTTTCCTGCATAAGTGTGTTCAGCTTTCAGGTGCTCCGGTGGGCTGGAAAAGGAGGATACAGTCCTAGGAAAGAGTCTCCTAGGAATGTATCCACCTTTTCCAGCCCACGGGAGCACCTGAAGGCTGAACTAATTTATGCAGGAAAAGTCATCAACTGCCGAGCCGAGAAGTTCGTGACGAATCAAATTTACTGTAAGTTTGCTCATCTCTAGAAGGAATCACAGATATTATTACTTGAGAGATGGGTCTTAAGTTAAATTATCATTTTTAAAAGGTACATGTACATTACACATATACAGCTCTACTGTGTACACATACAGCTCAGCTACATGTACATTACACATATACAGCTCTACTGTGTACACATACAGCTCAGCTACATGTACATTACACATATACAGCACTACTGTGTACACATACAGCTCAGCTACATGTACATTACACATATACAGCTCTACTGTGTACACATACAGCTCAGCTACATGCACATTACACATATACAGCTCTACTGTGTACACATACAGCTCAGCTACATGTACATTACACATATACAGCTCTACTGTGTACACATACAGCTCAGCTACATGTACATTACATATATACAGCTCTACTGTGTACACATACAGCTCAGCTACATGTACATTACACATATACAGCTCTACTGTGTACACATACAGCTCAGCTACATGTACATTACACATATACAGCTCTACTGTGTACACATACAGCTCAGCTACATGCACATTACACATATACAGCTCTACTGTGTACACATACAGCTCAGCTACATGTACATTACACACATACAGCTCTACTGTGTACACATACAGCTCAGCTACATGCACATTACACATATACAGCTCTACTGTGTACACATACAACTCAGCTACATGCACATTACACATATACAGCTCTACTGTGTACACATACAGCTCAGCTACATGTACATTACACATATACAGCTCTACTGTGTACACATACAACTCAGCTACATGTACATTACACATATACAGCTCTACTGTGTACACATACAACTCAGCTACATGCACATTACACATATACAGCTCTACTGTGTACACATACAGCTCAGCTACATGTACATTACACATATACAGCTCTACTGTGTACACATACAGCTCAGCTACATGTACATTACACATATACAGCTCTACTGTGTACACATACAGCTCAGCTACATGCACATTACACATATACAGCTCTACTGTGTACACATACAGCTCAGCTACATGCACATTACACATATACAGCTCTACTGTGTACACATACAGCTCAGCTACATGTACATTACACATATACAGCTCTACTGTGTACACATACAACTCAGCTACATGTACATTACACATATACAGCTCTACTGTGTACACATACAGCTCAGCTACATGTACATTACACATATACAGCCCTACTGTGTACACACACAGCTCAGCTACATGCACATTAAACATATACAGCTCTACTGTGTACACACACAGCTCAGCTACATGTACATTACACATATACAGCCCTACTGTGTACACATACAGCTCAGCTACATGCACATTACACATATACAGCCCTACTGTGAACACACACAGCTCAGCTACATGTACATTACACATATACAGCTCTACTGTGTACACATACAGCTCAGCTACATGTACATTACACATATACAGCTCTACTGTGTACACATACAGCTCAGCTACATGTACATTACATATATACAGCTCTACTGTGTACACATACAGCTCAGCTACATATACATTACACATATACAGCTCTACTGTGTACACATACAGCTCAGCTACATGTACATTACACATATACAGCTCTACTGTGTACACATACAGCTCAGCTACATGTACATTACACATATACAGCTCTACTGTGTACACATACAGCTCAGCTACATGTACATTACACATATACAGATCTACTGTGTACACATACAGCTCAGCTACATGTACATTACACATATACAGCTCTACTGTGTACACATACAGCTCAGCTACATGTACATTACACATATACAGCTCTACTGTGTACACATACAGCTCAGCTACATGTACATTACACATATACAGCTCTACTGTGTACACATACAGCTCAGCTACATGTACATTACACATATACAGCTCTACTGTGTACACATACAGCTCAGCTACATGCACATTACACATATACAGCTCTACTGTGTACACATACAGCTCAGCTACATGTACATTACACATATACAGCTCTACTGTGTACACATACAGCTCAGCTACATGCACATTACATATACAGCTCTACTGTGTACACATACAGCTCAGCTACATGTACATTACACATATACAGCTCTACTGTGTACACATACAGCTCAGCTACATATACATTACACATATACAGCTCTACTGTGTACACATACAGCTCAGCTACATGTACATTACACATATACAGCTCTACTGTGTACACATACAGCTCAGCTACATGTACATTACACATATACAGCTCTACTGTGTACACATACAGCTCAGCTACATGTACATTACACATATACAGCTCTACTGTGTACACATACAGCTCAGCTACATGTACATTACACATATACAGCTCTACTGTGTACACATACAGCTCAGCTACATGTACATTACACATATACAGCTCTACTGTGTACACATACAGCTCAGCTACATGTACATTACACATATACAGCTCTACTGTGTACACATACAGCTCAGCTACATGTACATTACACATATACAGCTCTACTGTGTACACATACAGCTCAGCTACATGTACATTACACATATACAGCTCTACTGTGTACACATACAGCTCAGCTACATGTACATTACACATATACAGCACTACTGTGTACACATACAGCTCAGCTACATGTACATTACACATATACAGCTCTACTGTGTACACATACAGCTCAGCTACATGTACATTACACATATACAGCTCTACTGTGTACACATACAGCTCAGCTACATGCACATTACACATATACAGCTCTACTGTGTACACATACAGCTCAGCTACATGCACATTACACATATACAGCTCTACTGTGTACACATACAGCTCAGCTACATGCACATTACACATATACAGCTCTACTGTGTACACATACAGCTCAGCTACATGCACATTACACATATACAGCTCTACTGTGTACACATACAGCTCAGCTACATGTACATTACACATATACAGCTCTACTGTGTACACATACAGCTCAGCTACATGCACATTACACATATACAGCTCTACTGTGTACACATACAGCTCAGCTACATGCACATTACACATATACAGCTCTGTGTACACATACAGCTCAGCTACATGTACATTACACATATACAGCTCTACTGTGTACACATACAGCTCAGATACATGCACATTACACATATACAGCACTACTGTGTACACATACAGCTCAGCTACATGTACATTACACATATACAGCTCTACTGTGTACACATACAGCTCAGCTACATGTACATTACACATATACAGCTCTACTGTGTACACATACAGCTCAGCTACATGCACATTACACATATACAGCTCTACTGTGTACACATACAGCTCAGCTACATGTACATTACACATATATACAGCACTACTGTGTACACATACAGCTCAGCTACATGTACATTACACATATACAGCTCTACTGTGTACACATACAGCTCAGCTACATGTACATTACACATATACAGCTCTACTGTGTACACATACAGCTCAGCTACATGTACATGTACATTACACATATACAGCTCTACTGTGTACACATACAGCTCAGCTACATGCACATTACACATATACAGCTCTACTGTGTACACATACAGCTCAGCTACATGTACATTACACATATACAGCTCTACTGTGTACACATACAGCTCAGCTACATGCACATTACACACAGCTCTGCTGCAGACATATATAACACACACATACACAGCTCTGCACCACGCACATCACACATACAGCTCAGCTACATGTACATTACACATATACAGCTCTACTGTGTACACATACAGCTCAGCTACATGCACATTACACATATACAGCTCTACTGTGTACACATACAGCTCAGCTACATGCACATTACACACAGCTCTGCTGCAGACATATATAACACACACATACACAGCTCTGCACCACGCACATCACACACACACAGCTCTGCTGCATACACATAACTTCAGCTCATCCAGCAGCGATCACAACCAGCACAGCAGAGTCCTGCATACACTGAGCAGATGAGCCTAGAGCAGCAGCCCCTGATCATGTGACTCCTCCTCCTCCATGTGACTGATCACATGATTCTGACATCACCGCAGGTCCTGTGAGTACACGGCTCCCGTACAGTCTCCAGTTGGAGGTATATGGACTTCCTGGGAGATATTTATCAAAACCTGTGTAGAGATAAAGTTGCTGAGTTGTCCATAGCAACCAATCAGATCGCTTCTTTCATTTTTGAAGAGGCCTCTGAGAAGTGAAAGAAGCGATCTGACTGGTTGCTATGGACAACTCAGCAACTTTTCCTCTAAACAGGTTTTGCAAAAACTACCACTCTGTGTATTTGTCTCTTTCTTTCTCCGTCTGTTTTTGTTTCTATTAGCAGCCGCCATTTATCATCGTCTCCTCTTCTTCCCTTCAGGTTTCTCCATCCCAGGATCCTCTGCTGATATCTTCTATATAAGAGAAGTTTCCTGATCAACCATGGAGAGAGACAGGAACGAGATGGCGGAGAGGATAATAGACCTCACCCTACAGATACTCTTCCGGCTTACTGGGGAGGTGAGGGATTCTGGGAGTGATGTCACATGACCTCATTCTTATCTATATAATTACAGATGGATATGACTGGAGAGGTGAGGGATTCTGGGAGTGATGTCACATGACCTCATTCTTATCTATGTAATAACAGATGGATATGACTGGAGAGGTGAGGGATTCTGGGAATGTATGTAATGATATTAATGTGTCTCTCCATACACAGGATTACACAGTAGTGAAGAAGTCCTCTAGTGGGCGCTGTCGGGCCCCTGTGTGTGAAGGATGGGGAAGAACCCTGAGCCCAATCCCGGGGCCCCCACCTCACTCCCTGATACATGAGGAAATGGAGGAACAGAAGATCCTAGAACTGATCAACAAGATGGTGGAGCTGCTGACTGGAGAGGTGACCCTGCTGGGACATTATACAGTAATGGAGGGGTCTGGTGATGACTGGAGAGGTGACACTGCTGGGAATGCTGGGACATTATACAGTAATGGAGGGGTCTGGTGATGACTGGAGAGGTGACACTGCTGGGACATTATACAGTAATGGAGGGGTCTGGTGATGACTGGAGAGGTGACACTGCTGGGACATTATACAGTAATGGAGGGGTCTGGTGATGACTGGAGAGGTGACACTGCTGGGAATGCTGGGACATTATACAGTAATGGAGGGGTCTGGTGATGACTGGAGAGGTGACACTGCTGGGAATGCTGGGACATTATACAGTAATGGAGGGATCTGGTGATGACTGGAGAGGTGACACTGCTGGGACATTATACAGTAATGGAGGGGTCTGGTGATGACTGGAGAGGTGACACTGCTGGGAATGCTGGGACATTATACAATAATGGAGGGGTCTGGTGATGACTGGAGAGGTGACACTGCTGGGACATTATACAGTAATGGAGGGGTCTGGTGATGACTGGAGAGGTGACACTGCTGGGAATGCTGGGACATTATACAGTAATGGAGGGGTCTGGTGATGACTGGAGAGGTGACACTGCTGGGAATGCTGGGACATTATACAGTAATGGAGGGGTCTGGTGATGACTGGAGAGGTGACACTGCTGGGAATGCTGGGACATTATACAGTAATGGAGGGGTCTGGTGATTACTGGAGAGGTGACACTGCTGGGACATTATATAGTAATGGAGGGGTCTGGTGATGACTGGAGAGGTGACACTGCTGGGAATGCTGGGACATTATACAGTAATGGAGGGGTCTGGTGGTGACTAGAGAGGTGACACTGCTGGGAATGCTGGGACATTATACAGTAATGGAGGGGTCTGGTGATGACTGGAGAGGTGACACTGCTGGGAATGCTGGGACATTATACAGTAATGGAGGGGTCTGGTGGTGACTAGAGAGGTGACACTGCTGGGAATGCTGGGACATTATACAGTAATGGAGGGGTCTGGTGATGACTGGAGAGGTGACACTGCTGGGACATTATACAGTAATGGAGGGGTCTGGTGATGACTGGAGAGGTGACCCTGCTGGGACATTATACAGTAATGGAGGGGTCTGGTGATGACTGGAGAGGTGACACTGCTGGGAATGCTGGGACATTATACAGTAATGGAGGGGTCTGGTGATGACTGGAGAGGTGACACTGCTGGAAATGCTGGGACATTATACAGTAATGGAGGGGTCTGGTGATGACTGGAGAGGTGACACTGCTGGGAATGCTGGGACATTATACAGTAATGGAGGGGTCTGGTGATGACTGGAGAGGTGACACTGCTGGGAATGCTGGGACATTATACAGTAATGGAGGGGTCTGGTGATGACTGGAGAGGTGACACTGCTTGAACATTATACAGTAATGGAGGGGTCTGGTGATGACTGGAGAGGTGACACTGCTGGGACATTATACAGTAATGGAGGGGTCTGGTGATGACTGGAGAGGTGACACTGCTGGGAATGCTGGGACATTATACAGTAATGGAGGGGTCTGGTGATGACTGGAGAGGTGACACTGCTGGGAATGCTGGGACATTATACAGTAATGGAGGGGTCTGGTGATGACTGGAGAGGTGACACTGCTGGGACATTATACAGTAATGGAGGGGTCTGGTGATTACTGGAGAGGTGACACTGCTGGGACATTATATAGTAATGGAGGGGTCTGGTGATGACTGGAGAGGTGACACTGCTGGGAATGCTGGGACATTATACAGTAATGGAGGGGTCTGGTGGTGACTAGAGAGGTGACACTGCTGGGAATGCTGGGACATTATACAGTAATGGAGGGGTCTGGTGATGACTGGAGAGGTGACACTGCTGGGAATGCTGGGACATTATACAGTAATGGAGGGGTCTGGTGGTGACTAGAGAGGTGACACTGCTGGGAATGCTGGGACATTATACAGTAATGGAGGGGTCTGGTGATGACTGGAGAGGTGACACTGCTGGGACATTATACAGTAATGGAGGGGTCTGGTGATGACTGGAGAGGTGACCCTGCTGGGACATTATACAGTAATGGAGGGGTCTGGTGATGACTGGAGAGGTGACACTGCTGGGAATGCTGGGACATTATACAGTAATGGAGGGGTCTGGTGATGACTGGAGAGGTGACACTGCTGGGAATGCTGGGACATTATACAGTAATGGAGGGGTCTGGTGATGACTGGAGAGGTGACACTGCTGGGAATGCTGGGACATTATACAGTAATGGAGGGGTCTGGTGATGACTGGAGAGGTGACACTGCTTGAACATTATACAGTAATGGAGGGGTCTGGTGATGACTGGATAGGTGACACTGCTGGGAATGCTGGGACATTATACAGTAATGGAGGGGTCTGGTGATGACTGGAGAGGTGACACTGCTGGGAATGCTGGGACATTATACAGTAATGGAGGGGTCTGGTGATGACTGGAGAGGTGACACTGCTGGGAATGCTGGGACATTATACAGTAATGGAGGGGTCTGGTGATGACTGGAGAGGTGACACTGCTGGGAATGCTGGGACATTATACAGTAATGGAGGGGTCTGGTGATGACTGGAGAGGTGACACTGCTGGGAATGCTGGGACATTATACAGTAATGGAGGGGTCTGGTGATGACTGGAGAGGTGACACTGCTGGGAATGCTGGGACATTATACAGTAATGGAGGGGTCTGGTGATGATTGGAGAGGTGACACTGCTGGGAATGCTGGGACATTATACAGTAACACCACTGGAGGGGTCGGGGTGATGACTGTATCATTGTGTGTCAGGTTCCTATAAGGTGTCAGGACGTGGCGGTCTATTTCTCCATGAAGAAGTGGGAGTTTGTAGAAGGACACAAGGATCAGTACAAGGTTCAGGTGATGATGGAGGATCAGCAGCCCCTCACATTAGCAGGTAAGAAGAGACATATATATATATATCATTGTCACCACTTAGTAACATAGAAATCTATCCAGCAGGTGATGTATTCATTCCCTATGTGTTTGCCACAGATGGAGTCGTGGATAGATATTCACCCGAGAGGTGTCCCCGTCCTCTGTATTCCCAGGACTGTCAAGAGGGAAATGTCCCAGAGAAGCATCAGGTAGATGGCACTAAAGTCTTCCTGAAATATGACTATAAGGTGATTAAACCATTTGACTTTTTTTGTTCTTGTTTCTGTTTAGGGTGAAGATCTGATTGATATTAAGGTTGAGGTTAAAGATGAAGAAGAGGAGATGGATTTCTGTACCGATCAGCAGTGTAAGGAGGGGGAGAGTTTCTGTGGTTGTATAAGAAGAATTTGTCTTTAGGTTTCCCTAGATCCTCCACCCATCATCTGATCATCACAGGTAAATAATCTTTTCAGTCCTTGTGTGTTCCCTACAGATGGAGTCATGGATAGAAATCCACCTGAGAGGTGTCCCCGTCCTCTGTATTCACAGAACTGTCCAGAAAATCTGATTAATATTAAGGTTGAGGTTAAAGATGAATCAGAAGAGGAGACGGATTTCTGGGCCAATCAGCAGTGTAAGGAGGGGAAGACTTTCATTGTTTGTACAATCTGTTTTGAGGGTCCCCTAGATCCTCCACCCATCATCTGATCATCACATGTAAACAATCTATTCACTGTTTGTCCTATACAGATGGAGTCATGGATAGATATACACCCGAGAGGTGTCCCCGTCCTCTGTATTCCCAGGACTGTCCAGAGGGAAATGTCCCAGAGAAGCATCAGGTAGATGAGGCTGATCCTATCCCACATCTCTATAGGGGGGTCCTGCAGTCATAGATGTGGGGATAGATTTTGGGGGTCTCTGTTGCTCCTCCTGTCTGCTGTATTGTAGTGAATTGTTCTATATGTCACATCAGGGGGGAGATCTGACTAATAATAAAGTGGAGGATGAAGAAGAGAGGATGAGGGGCCATCACCCGTGTATGAGGGAAGTGAAGGAGGAAATTCCAGGAGGTGTTACCCCAGGTATGTAATAATTCCAGGAGGTGTTACCCCAGGTATGTAATAATTCCAGGAGGTGTTAGCCCAGATATGTAAGAATGGATTTACTGGGGGACTTCCGAGGGTTTTTCTTTTGAAAGTTTCTTTTTTAAGCTTTTACAATCTAAAATCATCAGTCTGTTCTCCATATAGTCCATGAATATTACAGCAGTCCCATTGTGTGTAGTATCCTCTAGGATCCTCTACATGCGTTTCACTCCTTTTTAGTGTTGGTGAAAGGTCGTGCAGTGAAAGCATTAGGGGAATACTGAAGGCTTTTAGAAGAAACTCAGGTGTCATGTTCAGAAGAGAGGGTAATAATTATACAGGTGATAGATGAGAAGGATAGAGATGGAGACCATCAGGGCAGGTTCCTAAAACTAACAGATCCAGGTCCTGTACTGGGACATCATCAGGTGTGATGTTATTGTAGCAGCTAAGGAAATAAGTGGTTATCCCAAAGAGGAGGATAGTGATTGAAACCCACCCCAGAGACCTAGAAGCCAAATCATCAGAAATTGATGTGGCGTTGGGTGTTTCCTAAGGCACAGTGTCACTAAAAGGATGTACAAAACCTCCACCACCTGAACAAAGGTTGAGGCATACCTAAGCTGTGCCCTTGGCAGAGAGCTGACAGACAGCATGAGCCCAGACCCCATGGAATACTTGGTCACTATATTGGACCTTTGGCCAGAACTTTCCCAGTTTACCCTGTGTGTTCTTTCTTGTCCATCTTTCTGTGCAGCATCAGAGGTAGTCTTCAGTGCAGCAGGCAGCGGTGTCCCCTAAGCAAAAAGATTGTCAGCCAGACACGTCTAGAAACATTTGCTGAAATGAATCAGTCGTAGATCAGTGAGGAATTAAAATTTTCTGTGCCCCATGCCATTGATTACACTGTACTATCACCAACCCTGCTGTACACAACTCCCACTTGTCCACCATATCCGGCTGTATTCTGGATACTATCAAAAACAACCTCCTCTTGTATGCTGACTACTACACCCACCAGTCCACCATCATCCTTGCTGCTGCTACTACCAGCTACACATACTACCAGGCCTACACATATACAACCCATGACCCCCAAAGAAGAATTCATTTTGGGGGGGTTTCGTACAAAAGCTTCTTCACTATTTTGGGACACCAATCCTGTTGCAACTCCCAAATGGGATCATTTTTGGAAGGTTTGGAAAGAAAATTGCATCTTCCGATACCTCACTGTGCATTTTTACACTGGCAGCCATCTGCAAACAACCAGTGTTTTACAGGACTTTAGGGCTCTTAGGCAATGTTATATACATGTTTAGGGGCATAATTCATTGCAGGTTCGAGGCAATGAAATTTGAATTTTTTAAAAAAAATTAGCTTGTCTCTAGTCAACTAAATAACATGACCTTAATAAGGCTATATCACCAAAGTACTACCTTTCATTGGTGAAGACTTGGGTTATCTTTCAACTGCCGAAAAGATGTGCAGCATCAGAGGTAGTCTTCAGTGCAGCCCATTGGATCCCATCGTGGTGCCGCTGAGCTGGTGGTAATAACAACCATTGGACAGTAAATAATAACAAGTGATGGTGATGCTGGATCAGAAGGCTTGAGAAAAAAAAACGTTCTAGAACATATGCACAGTCGGGTGGTGGTATACCTAACTCTTTACTGTATCCTTCCTTGTGGAAATGTTTTACTATGTTACCAGATGCAGGAAAGCAAGAAAGTAAAGCACAGGCAGGGTCAGAATTTAGGAATTAGGCCTCTACGTCAGCACATGGAGAGGCATCACAAATCCTGGCTAGAAGTATACCTAATCCACCAATGCCTGCTGTCTGGTGGCTACAGCTAACACTAGTCCATCGCCGCCTCCTGTCCACTGGCTGGTAGCTATCAGGAGTCTCTGCTGTGCACAATCATGTGGTGCTGAGTTTGGGTCACTCCATGCAGTTGTCAGTGTGCAGAACACTACCATGCTCTGCAGAATTTGGCTACTTCCAGCCTGGCAGGCAAAATTTTAATCAAATCAAATTTTTATTGTTACCAGTTCACCTCTTCATGTTGTATACTGGCTACTACAAGTCCCACTAGTCTGCCATCACCCTTTCTGCTGTTGCTGCAACCTCCAGCTAGGACTGGGCCATTTGTCCGGAAAAAGTTTAAAAAAAATATATATATTTTTTAAATTCTTTCTGTACGCTGGTTAATACTAGCCTTCCTCCTGCTTGATACTACCAGTGCTGGTCTGGCAAAATTAATAAAAATATATTTTTTTTAAACCTCCTGCTGTATGCTGGTTACTTCAAGGGCACATTAGTCCACCATCACCCTTGCTGCTGCTGCCTCCAGCCAGGTCTGAGCTGCCAGGCCAAATTAAACAAATTACAAATTTTCTACCTCCTGCTGTCCACTGGCTACTATCAGTCTCTCTGACCCACCATTACCCTTGCTGCTGGTTTTATGATTTTTTTTTTTTTCAAACTAACAACTTTTGTCAAGTTTTTCTCTGGTCAGCATCACCAGTCCTGTTGCTACTTTGAAAAAGGGAGAATTTTTTGAATGCTTGGCACCTTCCGATATCTCTGTGTTCCTTTTTTGGCCCTGCTTTATTTTAGTGTTAATAAGCCTTTTTAAATCCCTGAGTGCATTAAACAAGCTGTTAGTTACCATGGGTTACCGCAAGTCGTCATAACTGAGCCGAAAAACCACTTTAAAACTACTTCAATACATTCCCAGCAGTGTTATACAGGGCTTTAGAGTTGTTAGGCAGTGTTATACACGTAAAATACACCAAACAAAAGGGCAGTCATATCATCAAACACAAATAAGCTTTATTGAGAAAATAGACATATACATTTAAAAGCAATATAAAATAAGATAATATAGGCACTATGATGATAAATACAGAAGATAAGGTGGTGGTAGTGATGAGGTAAACAGGGAATACAAAGACCAGCAAATATGTAAACAAAGTCTGGTTGGACTTGATGGACGTATGTCTTTTTTCAACCATACTAACTATGTAACTATGTAACAATATGTTAAAAGTAAGTAGGGAATATGTGTAATGCAATACAATAGGTTTAGAGCTCACACATAATAAAGGTAATAGATCAAGTGATGGACATTACAGAACACACAAAAACTACTCCAAAACAAGGCATAAAACATGAATATACCTGCCATGTGCCCTATCAGAGACTGGACTACCTACAACCCCAGCGCATGTGTTTTTTTTAATTTATTTTTTATAACTTTGTTTATTAACCTCTTCCCGCAATTGGACGTACATTCACGTCCACTCCGGGCTCCCGAGGTATGACGCACGCTCAGCAGGTGAGCGCGCATCATACCCGGTGGGTCCTGGTTGCTATCAGCAACCAGAACCCACAGCTAATGCTGATCGGGCTGATATCCGGCATTAGCCCTTTAGACGCTGCAATCAAAGTCGATCGTCTAAAAGTGGTTAATTCTATTGCCAGTTAGCTGAGTTCGAAACCGCGGCATCCTGATCAGCTGAGAGGACGGGGAAGGTCTCTTACATTCTTCCTCGCCATCCGATTGGCACTCTATTGCTCCATGCCTGAGATTCAGGCAGGAGCAGTGGAGCAACGATATCACTGATCAATGCTATGCTATGGCATAGCATTCATCTGTGTCTGCAATCAGTAAATTGCATTTTATAGTCCCCTATGGGACCCCTTCCCTAATAAAAGTTTGAATCACCCTCCTTTTCCCATTTAAAAAATGAATAAATATGTAAACAAAAATAAACATATGTGGTATCGCCACGTGCGTAAATGTCCAAATTATAAAAATATAATGTTTGGTGCATGTAGTTTTATTTATTTATATTTATACACTTTTTTATATATTTTTTGTAGCAAAATAAAATGAAACCTAATAAATTGGGTATTCTTGTGACCGTATGAACCTACAGAATAAATATAAGGTGTAAATTTTACCGGAAAGTGCACTGCGTAGAAACAGAAGCCGCAAAAAAATACAAAATGTTTTTTTTTTTTTTACAATTTTGCCCCACATATAATTTGTTTCTGGTTTTGCCGTAGATTTTATGGTGAAATTATTAACAGCATTACAAAGTAAAATTGTTCAATAACTCAGGTTGAGGAAGACCCTCACCTCCCCATCCAGGGCTGTGGAGTCGGTAGATAAATGTTCCGACTCCGCAGTTTTTTGTACTTCCGACTCCCCAACTCAGACTCCTCTGTATTAATATGCGAAGAATGTATTTATAAACATTTACAGTTGAATCCAAGAAGCTGTTCCACCAAGTTCTTCTAAGCTCTTCTAGCAGAGAGAGGTAGTTGGGCAGAAGCTGCTGCCTTCTCCTTTTTTGTGTGCTGATCTGCTGCTGAAGATAGGGCAGTGGGAGGATCCAGGAAGGGGTATTTATTATAAAACATGATTTCCCTAGTAGAATCCCATAGTCATGTTTAAAGTTTAAGCTAACAATCGGAGTTTACAAGTTTTTATAGCCTTAGCTGAATGGCAGCAGTCTTTGCAATGGTTTACAGCTTCAGTCTTGAACTATTGACCCTCCATTCCCTTGTCTCTAGTCCTGCAAAAAACATATTTACTTAATCCCTTATCAGTGATAGGCTAGGTTACCCATGGGTTCCATGTAACAGCAGAACACAACTATGGAAAGTATAAGTATTGCCGCTCCTAATTGTGCGTTGCGTGCCATATCGTGAAGCACATGAAAAGCTTCTTCACGGTCACTTAACGTGTTAGTTTTGCGGTTACGTGAGGCACTGCATGCATTGGTCTTTATTCTTACAGTAGAGAAGTCATTAATTATAACTTTCTCTATCGGCTCCATTGGGGGACACAGACCATGGGGTATATGCTGCTGTCACTAGGAGGCTCGACACTATGGCAACAAGAGAAGTCGGCTCCTCCCAGCAGGGTATGCCCGCCCACAGGCACCTGAGGTAATCAGTTTTAGCTTAGTTTCTTAAGGAGGTGGACATGGTCTGGAGTTCTCTCCAGACCAGGTCTTATGTTTTATTATTTTCCTAGTTAGGGATGTGTTAGTTTTTTATTTCTTTTTCTTTCATGTTTTCAGGGGGGGATTCAGGAAATGCGGCTCACTGTCTCCCCATTGCGATTGAGGGCGCATAGACATTGCGTATATGCGCTGTTAACCCCCTCTCGCCAACGGTCAGCGCCTGGGGTTGTACTTCATGGGTCCGGGTCCCCTATTTCCCTGCTCGCCTCGCTCGCACCTGGTAGCTCGGCGTGATGCAGGTGACAGAAAGCTGACTGAAGACCTCATAGAAGACTCCATTAAGTAAGTTCTTCTGACTGACGTGGGTATATTCCCTTTCTCCTAGGCACAGCCTTGCAACCTCTGGAGACCCTCACTTTTTGCCCACTTTTTCTCAGGGGCTGGCCTGGACAGGGGTTTACTCCATATTTATTGAAAAAACTGGGGTGAGCAGGAGCATTTTTGGACTGGGGCACAGCTTTATTAAGAGGACACTATACTTTTCACTTTCCTGAACGATATGTGTGTGTGGTGTGTGTGTTTCTTTCAGCGGCTGACAGCCGCGGCGTTTTTACTATGCGGGCGCATGAAGCGCCGGCTTACTTTCGGCAGCAGTCGGCGGCATCTCGCTCGCTCGCTGCCCCGCAAGCGCATATGCGAATGACATTACTGACCTTCTTGTCAGAACCTGAGGGCGCTATAGCTCCGCCCCCTCTGTTGTCGGGGCTTCTAAGAGGCGCGAATTAGCCTCCAATCAGCGGTGTGCGCGTGTTGTGAGAGGCAGGGGCCAATCAGCAGTGCCCCTGCTCTTGGTCCGCCCCTCTTTTGCTATTGGCTGGCATTTCTCCCTTCTTTATCTACACTAGAACGGAGTTTTCCTAACAGCCGCTGCCCTGGGGTCACAGACTTGGGCTGCACAGACAACTGGAGCGTTAGTTCATCATTTTGTCTGTAAAAGCTGTAATTCTAAAATGCCTGGTTCTGCTGAACCCATGTGCTCCCTCTAAACAGTTAACTGGAGTGTTAGCCACTCATTACATCTGTAAAAGCTGTATCTCAAAAATGTCTGGTTCTGCTGAACCACTTGTTCTGCCTGTTCCACTGCTCCCCCAGACCCCCTGCTATTCTACCCCGGTTGTCTACCAGACCCGGTGGGTTCCGCCACCCCTCCAGCCTGGGTTCTCTCCCTCCCCCAGTCTATATCCGACTTGGCTCAGGTCTCCTGTTATGTGGTGACTGCATTGGAGAGGCCCTCCGAAGGGTCCCACTCCCACCCTATACTGATGCTCTCGCAGCGTCATGGGGGTGTTTTTCATCTGACTCATCCTCAGAGTCTTCTGGCAGGCACGGGCACTCCCCTCACAGGCATCGCTCCGTTACTCCACCCTGTAGCAAGCGTCACTCCCCTAGAGGACGCTCCCATGGTTGCCGCTCTGGCTCTCCAGACCTGCGTACCTGGTCAGTCTCCCCCTCTTCCAGGGCCACCTCACACGTTCCCATTCACCTGGAGAACTTGTGGATGCAGTTTCCGATTCGGCCTCTGATTCAGAGGACCACACAGATATGTCGGACATGGTGCACTCATTGGTCTCGGCCACAAGAGACACCTTCTATCTAGAGGACCCAGGAACTTCGGACGTGGCTCCAGAAGTTTCCTTTAATCGTGCCCAACCTTCAGGGCTGCCTCACCTCGTTCCCATTCACCCGGAGAACTTGTGGATGAGGTTTCTGATTCGGCCTCCGACTCAGAGGACCACACGGATATGCCTGATGTGGTGTACTCATTGGTTTCGGCCATAAGAGACACCTTCCAGCAAAGGACCCAGGAACTTCGGACGTGGTCCAGAAGTTTCCTCTCATCGTGCCCGACCTCTTCCAGGGCTGCCTCACCTCGTTCCTATTCACCTGGAGAACTTGCGGATGAGGTTTCTGATTCGGCCTCCGACTTAAAGGAATGCACGGATGCCTGATGTGGTGTACTCATTGGTTTCGGCCATAAGATACACCTTCCATCTAAAGGACCCAGGAACTTCGGACGTGGCTCCAGAAGTCTCCTTTTCTTCGTGCCCGACCGGCACCCAAGACCTTCAGCTCTCACGCTGGTATCCGCCTGGAGGCACCCTGACAAGAAGTTTCAGGAAACATAGAAGGTTCAAGCGCGATATCCCTTCGCCAAGGACCTCATTACTCGGTGGACCTCCTCTCCAACTGTGGATCTGCCGGTCTCCCGCCTCTCTAAGTCGCCTATCGGACCTTTGGCTGATGTGGCTGCCTTCAAGATCCAGCCGACATGAAGGTGGAGACTTTGGCAAACTTTGCCTTGAGACAGCAGGATCTTCCTGCTTTTGCTTTGGCCTGAGGGTCAAGGGCCCTTTCAATATGGTCTCCCAACTCCGCCAAGGTAGTCTTAAAGATCCCTCTGGAGGATTTATTTGATCTAGCTCCCGATGCTCCGCAGCTGGAGATTTTCTGTTCCATGCGCAGCCACTGTGCTGCCTTTGCCACAAGCTACCTGGTAGCCACCGTCCCTCCATGTGGCTTAAAGCCTGGAATGTGGACGCCGCCTTCAGGAAGTGAGGCGTCGGGTGGAAAAGAGTTCTTTATTACCTCTGGATACGGCTCACAGAAAAGCTTTCCGTCGTAAGTCCTCCTTCGGGTTCTGCGGACCTTTGGTGCCACCACAGGGTACCAACAAAGGGTCCAGCCGGGTGCCTTCACGGAAATAGGGCTCCCACCTTCTGGACCTGTTCCTCCCGGAGGTCGGCTATCCGTTCAGGCCATTTTGCGGCCCCATCAGGCACCAGTAGGCCTTCCTCGATCTGATGGGTCGCCCCCACCCGCTGACCTTTCTAGGTTGGTTGGTCGCCTCTTACTCTTCCGGGATGACTGGACCACGCACATTCATTGCCCCGGTTCCTTCAAGGGAACGTTTTTGAGGTTTATTCCAACCTCTTTGTGGTCCCCAAGAAAGGCTTTTCTTTTCGCCCAATCTTGGTTCTCGAGTATCTCAGCCAGCATCTTCTGCTTCCCATCCCGAATGGAGTCTCTCCATTTGTTGCTGGCGTCCCTGGTTCATGGGGAATTTTCGTTCCTCGGTGGACATCAAGGATGCCTGCCTCCACATCCCATTGTTCCGGTCATCAGCGGTACCTCCGCTTTGCAATTCCGGACGGTCATTTTCTATTGTGGCTCTCCATTTCGGTCTGGCCAATTCTCCGCGGACCTTTAACAAAGTCCTGGCGCCTGTGATAGCCCCTTTTACGGACAACAGTTGTTTCCGTGATTCCTTACTTGGACGACCTTCTGATCAGAGTTCCAGCCAGGGCCCAGATTCTGGAGACTCTTAGTCTAAACCTCTCTTCGGTTGGCTGGTCATTCGGCGGCCTCTGCCCGCTTTCAACTCTGCCGACCAATCGGCTGACTCTCTTATCAAGAGTCCGACTTCGGCACCCTGCTCCAGTTTCCATTCGCTTTTGCATGGATGTCCTGGGTCGGTTGGCGGCGGCCGGGGAGGCCGTGCCATTTGCCAAGTTTCATCACAGACCTCTTCAATTGGTGATTCTATACCGGTGGGACAGGTCTCCATTGTCACTCGACAGTCTTGTCGGTCCCTTCTATGGTGGCTTTGTTTCCCCCCTGCTTTTTCGGGGGGCGCTCCTTCCTGCCCCTCCCTGCCAGTCTGTCGTTCCTTATTGCTCTTACCTCTGTTAGGAGGGTGTCAGAGCTGGTAGCTCTCTCCTGCCGTTCTCCCTTCCTGGTGGTATACTAGGACAAGTTGTTTTCCGTCCAGGTCCGTCCTTCTTACCTGAGATGGTTTTTCATCTCAATCGTCCTACTGTCCTCTTGTCCGGCCCTTTCTCATCCCTGGAAGCGTTTGTTCCACAACCTGGTTGTGGTGAGGGCTGTTCTGACTTATCTCTCAGTCACTCTTTCCTTTCGGCAGTGTGACCCCCTTTTTTTGTTTTTCCGGAAGGTCGTTGTATAGGACAACCTGCTTCTACGACCACCATTTTTCGGTGGATCCGGTCTGCTCTTTTTGGGAGCTTACCACTGCAAGGGGAAGATCCCACCCTTCAGGGGTTTGGCTCATTCCACCCATTTTTCCGAGCATCCTGGGCCCTCCGCTACGTGGCTTCGGCCTTGCAGTTCTGTAAGGCGTCTGCGTGGTCGTTTTTGTACACTTTCTCAAGGTGCTACCAGATTCATGCCTTCACATCAGTTGATGCTACTCTGGGCTGTAAGATGTTGCAGACGGCGGTGGTCCAACCGTCCACCTGTCTGATTCCTTACCCACCCAAGGGACGGCTTTGGTACGTCCCATGGTCTGTGTCCCCCAATGGAGCCGATAGAGAAAAGAAGATTTTTTTATGCTTACCGTAAAATCTCTTTCTCGAAGGATCCATTGGGGGACACAGCTCCCACCCTTTTTTCTGGTGTTCCTATTTCAGTTATCTGTCCGAAGGTGTGTTCAGTTGCCTTTTCTTCTGATTGCTCGGACAGTTTGTGGTCTTCTCCTATTGCTCTGGGACTAAAACTGATTACCTCAGGTGCCTGTGGGCGGGTATACCCTGCTGGGAGGAGCCGACTTCTCTTGTTGCCATAGTGTCGAGCCTCCTAGTGACAGCAGCATACACCCATGATCTGTGTCCCCCAATGGATCCTTTGAGAAAGAGATTTTACGGTAAGCATAAAAAATCTTTTTTGTGAATTGGGACATTTAAACTTTTTATTTTATATTCCAATCTAAATTTAGTAGGAGTCGGAGTTGGTGCATTGTTTGCCGACTCCAGGTACCCAAAATTTTGTCCGACTCGGACACCACAGCACTGTCCCCATTACAAACACACCACACACAAAAATAAATAAAATAAATATATATTCCAAAGGAAAATAGCACTCCCCATGAACGGTGCGCGGGTGCCGACACGCCCGGGTCCCGGTTCAGGATCCGTACATACACAGTCCAGCAAAAAAGGCAGCGGGCACTCTAAATTCAGTGAAAAATACGGGTCTTTATTCACCCCAACGTGCAGCGACGTTTTGACGGCCTCACACCGCTTGAAAATGACAGTATGAGACTGTTGAAACAACGCTGCAAGTTAGGGTGAGTAAAGACCCCTTTTTACTGAATTTGGAGCGCCGCAGCCTTTTTTGCTGGACTATATATATATATATATATATATATATATATATATATATATATATACACACACACACACACAACTCAGTGTGGCGGAATGGCAGAACAAAAGCATCAATCTGATCTTTGGAATAGTGGGCAGTTAAAAAAATGCCACATTTGACAAAGAACTTCTTTGCACTTCGTTTCTTATACCTCTCCGCATCCCACCTGTTGACCTCCAAGTAAACTTTCAGCTCCTCCACCACGTCGGCTATGGCCGACACAGCAGGTTTGATCTGCTCCCTAAGAAGTACTCGTTTCGCCACTAACAGGACATCAGTTGATTGCTAATACTGTTCAGTGCTATGCATAGGGCATAGCACTGATCAGTGTTATAGGCGATCTTCTGGTCTGGTCTGTAAAAAAAAGTTTTAAAAAATTGAAAAATCCCCCTCCCCCAATAAAAATGTAATATGTCCCTTTTTCCCATTTTACCCCCAAGAAGTGTAAAAAAAAAAATAAAATAAACAAACATATTTGGTATGGCCACGTGCGTGAATGTCCGAACTATTAAAATATAATGATAATGATCCTGTTGCTGTTTTTTGTCACATTTTATTTAAAAAAAAAATGATAAAAAAAAATGAATAAAAGTTTTATATACACAATTTGGTATCAATAGAAAGTACAGATCACGGCACAATAAATGAGCCCTCATTTGCTAAATTGCGGTTTTCTTTTTAATGTCCCCACACAAATAGTATTTTTTTGGGTTGCGCCATACATTTTATGGTAAAATGAGTGATGTCATTACAAAAAACAAGCCCTCATACTCGTCTGTGGATGGAAATATAAAAAATAGTTCCAATTTTTATATGGCGAGGAGGAAAAAACAAAAATGCAAAAATAAAATTGGCCTGGTCCTTAAGGGGTTAAAGAAAACAAACAAAACAATATCTAAAACAATATCTACTTTAATCCTCACAGAAAATCCCAAATGTGATGAAGATGTGATGTTATCGCTGAATTATAAAGATGAAGATACCATGCAGCGCTACTCAGGAGATCATACACCACAACCTGTACTACATCACAGTACAGATCTATCATACAATCCGCCCGATCATCAGGAACCTTCTCCCGACCAATCACAAGTTGTTACCACAAGGACACAAGAGCAGAAAGGGGGGAAGTGTTCAGAATGTGGGAAATGTTTTTCACGTAAATCAGCTCTTGTTATGCATGAGAGAACTCACACAGGAGAGAAGCTGTATCCATGCTCAGAATGTGGGAAATGTTTTACAAATCCATCAAGTCTTGTTAAACATGAGAAAATTCACACAGGGGAGAAGCCATATTCATGTCCAGAATGTGAAAAATGTTTTACAGATAAATCTGCTCTGGCTAGACATAAAAGGATTCACACAGGGGAGAAGCCTCATTCATGTTCAGAATGTGGGAAATGTTTCATAGAGAAATCAAAGCTTGTTTTACATGAGAGAATTCACTCGGGAGAGAAGCCGTATTCATGTTCAGAGTGTGGGAAGTGTTTTATAGAGAAAGCGCAGCTTGTTGCACATAAGAGAGTTCATACAGGAGAGAAGCCGTATTCATGCCCAGAATGTGGGAAATATTTTACAAGTAAATCATATCTTGTTACACATGAGCGACATCACACAGGAGAGAAGCCATGTTCATGTTCAGAATGCGGGAAATGTTTTACAGTTAAATCTGCTCTGGCTAGACATGAGAGAATTCACACAGGAGAGAAGCCGTATTCATGTTCAGAATGTGGGAAGCGTTTTATAGAGAAAGCCCAGCTTGTTACACATGAGAGAGTTCATACAGGAGAGAAGCCGTATTCATGCCCAGAATGTGGGAAATGTTTTACACGTAAATCATATCTTGTTACACATGAGAGAAGTCACACAGGAGAGAAGCCGTTTTCATGTTCAGAATGTGGAAAGCATTTTATAAAGAAAGCCCAGCTTGTTACACATGAGAGAGTTCATACAGGAGAGAAGCCGTATTCATGCCCAGAATGTGGAAAATGTTTTACACGTAAATCATATCTTGTTACACATGAGAGAAGTCACACAGGAGAGAAGCCGTTTTCATGTTCAGAATGTGGGAGATGTTTTAGCAATAAATCATATCTTGTTAGACATGCGAGAATTCACACAGGAGAGAAGCCGCATTCATGTACAAAATGTGGGAAATGTTTTACAAGTAAAGCAGATCTTGCTAGACATGAGAGAAGTCACATGAGACAATGAATTTGGAAAAAAAAAAAAAACAGAATAATACCCCAGTCCAATGAGCATAATGTGACCATCTCCTTATTCAGTCCTGATTGTCCCTGATAGAAATGAAATGTGATGTAAGTCCTTTAGAACAGTAGACATGAGTGTCTCCTCTGGGGGGTTTACTGGATATCTATCCGGCCTCTTGAAGTTTTAAATATCTCAGAGCTCACAGAGTTTTCTTTGTTGACTTGTTTCTTCTTCTTCCCTAATTCTCTCCTCCTCATTGTTCTTCTTCCTAATCTCCAGTAATCTCACTGGACGCCCCCATCTATTCCTACAACACGATCACATAGAAATCTTCTCAGACCAGTTACACATAGTAATATCCAGGAAGCAGATGACTGGGGAATCATTCTGAACAGTCTGTGGTCATAGCTCCCGATGGATGATAGAGACATTATGTGTACGCCCATTATGTCACAATTATTAATAAACATTAGGAATGGCTGAAGATTTCATTCCAGGAGAAGCTATAATAAAAAGGAGAAGATATTATCAATATATCCTAAGATAATTCTTCCCTAAAGTTATTTACAAATGTCATAATAGAGGAATATTCTTGTATTAAACATTATTAACTCTCCTTGTGTTCTCATGTGAGATCAGATCATTGGATTCACCACGACTCTTATTTATCCACAAGATATTACAGTAAAACCTCCTCAGATGCTGCATTTATTAGAGATGTTCTGATACAGATATTGGTATCGACGCCGATTCCGTACATTTGCACAAGTACTTTTAATCATGTAAAGTTCCCCCATACCCAAAGACCATAACAATATGACAAATCCCTCTTGCCCCTCCTCTGTTCCGACGCTGAAGCCTCTGCATCTGTTGCTCTGTTATTCAGAGTGGTGCAGGACCTTCTCCTTCCCTATGTTATCCGGAGTGGTGCAGGATCTTCCCTACGTTATTCGGAGTGGTGCAGGACCTTCCCCTTCCCTACATTATCAGGAGTGGTGCAGGACCATCTTCTTCCCTACATTATCGGGAGTGGTGCAGGACCTTCTCCTTCCCTACATTATTCGGAGTGGTGCAGGACCTTCTCCTTCCCTATGTTATCCTAAGTGGTGAAGGACCTTCTTACCTACGTTATCCAGAGTGGTGTAGGACCTTCTCCTTCCCTACGTTATCCAGAGTGGTACAGGACCTTCTCCTTCCATACGTTATCCAAAATGGTGCAGGACCTTCTCCTTCCCTACTTTATTTGGAGTGGTGCAGGACCTTCTCCTTCCCTATGTTATCCTAAGTGGTGCAGGACCTTCTCCTTCCCTGCATTATCTGGAGTGGTGCAGGGCTTTCTCCTTCCCTTTGTTATTCAGAGTGGTACAGGACCTTTTCCTTCCCTATGTTATCCGGAGTGGTGCAGGACGGCGCATACTGAAAATGAGCCATGTTAGTGCGAGCAGGTCCTGCAGCTCTCCAGATAATGGAGCAACAGGTCCAGAGGCCTCAGAGTAGGAATGGAAGAGTTGGAATGGTAGGGCTTTTTTATTATTTTATTTTGAGGGGGACTCATTGGGGAGAACTAATGGAAACATCTACCTCAGTGTTTCCCAACCAGGGTTTTCCCAGCTGTTGAAAAACTACAACTCCTAGCATGTTATAAGTAGTTTTGCAACAGCTGGAGGCACCCTTGTTTGGAAACCTTGATCTACCTAAAAGGAGGTTCCCTACTTACCTGACTAACCAACCGCTGGGGATTTCTACACAAAAGGGGAGTGTTTCTTACTTACCTAGTCACAGGGGGCTAATACATACTAGGGAGAATTCCCTACCTTACTAGTCAGAGCTTCTACCTAATAGGGGGGATATGGACCTGAGGAAGAGAGTAGCATTGGGTGTGTTGTGGATGAACGGGGTAAAAAAGACTCCTCCAATTTGTAAAATTCCATTTTGGATTATATGTTATGGAAAAATAAAGACAGACATTATAAAGTATAATTGGTCCCACAAAAAACAAACCCTCATATGACATAGGAGAAATTTTTTAAACATAAATCACATATTGTTAGAATTCGAGTTCTGTGCCCATGGCAGAGGTCACAGAATGGAAAATTCGGATACTTCTCTGGCGCTCGCAGGATCCGTGTTGGTGGTCAATTAGGTGAGAGACCTCAGGTGTGGTAAATAATTCAGTCTTTATTGCTTCATAAAGGACAGACAACGCGTTTCGAGGGATCGCCCATCTTCCTCAGGTCATGGGTACAGAGACAAGTAACATAATGCTTTTTATATGCACAAAAAAAACACGAAAGAGCCCAGAATGTGGGCTGGTCGGGTGACGTCACTGACAGGTGTGCGTGTCAGGGAGGGGCAATGGAAAAGGTAAATAAAGATAAATAAAAAGACAATGAGCGAGATTTATCAAAACCTGTGCAGAGGGAAAGTTGCCCAGTTGCCCATAGCAACCAATCAGATCACTTCTTTCATTTTGCAGAGGCCTTGTTAAAAATGAAAGAAGCGAGCTGATTGGTTGCTATGGGCAACTGGGCAACTTTCCCTCTGCACAGTTTTTGATAAATCTCCCCCAATGTGCTTTGCAATGTTATAAATACTGTTTAGAAATGCTCATAATGTCATTGTTCTGTGAGTCTATAGCGGGGGGGAACAGGTGATTATGAGTTTTTCCGTGGTTGAGAGTCACTGGGTCCGGTACTGACGCTCCGTGCCGTCCGGACGTGGATGCGTGCTGGTACTGTATTCTGAGTATCCTTGGGGTCCCTGGTGGCTGTCGCCGTCTTCCTCTGCAGTTGGTAGGTTCTCGGGTCGGCGTGGGAGGGGCTGTGGAAGTATCTTGTAAGCCGCTGCAGTGCCCCTGTCCGCGGACCACCGCCGTCCCGCGCATGCGCAGACGGCCGTGTGTCAGCGGAGCAGTTCGCAGGTGAGGGAGGACTCTGGCTGGCAGTGATTTTGGTGTTGGCCGTATTACAACTGCTGCTTTGTCCTCGGGATGTGGAGCGGGACACATATATACAATAATGTATCAGAATGCCGTTTGGGTGCTGAAGGCGCGGTAACATTATCATTATCAATGATGGTGTAGGTGTCAGGGTACCACGTACTTACAGTGGCACATGAGGGGATTGTAGTATATTTTTATTTAAATTTTAGAAGAAAGTGGAGGGGACATACTGATATCATATGTGAATGGGATGGTGGGAAAGTGAGTGTACACAGGGAAAAAACACATTAGGCGTTTGTGGTGCAGACGTATAAGGTTTGGACGTTTGTCAGCGGTGGGAAGGTTTGTGTGTCTGGGTCGGTGGTATGGTTCGGCGCATTCAAGGAGGGGGTGAATGCCGAGGTGTGGTAATTGAGTGAACGTGGACCTTGTGGTGTGTGGTGCGAACCAGTCTATGGTGTCTGGGACGGGGAGGAAAATAGTATTCTGGGGGGATTAATGTATTAGTTCTGTTATTTCGTTCAGGCCCTGAGGCTGTAAGGAGTTCAGGCTGTAAATCCAAAACATCTCTTTTCTGACTAGTGCTTTGAATCTATTCAATTCTGCCCTAATGTTATTTACAAATGTCATATATAATAGAGGAATATTCTTGTATTAACCCTCCTTGTGTTCTCATGTGAGATCAGATCATTGGATTCACCCCGACTAGGGATCGACTGATTATCGGTATGGCCGATATTATCGACCGATAATCACGATTTTGGGCATTATCGGTATCGGCAATTACCTTGCCGATAAGCCGATAATGCCCCGCCCCCTGCATCTATTCAAACAAGCCTAAACCTACAATAACCCTGCTGCTACGGCACTATAAATGGCTCCAAGTGCCCAGGGGTATCATAAATAAAATAATATTATTATTACACATATACAGCTCTATTGTGTACACATACAGCTCAGCTACATGTACATTACACATATACAGCTCTACTGTGTACACATACAGCTCAGCTACATGTACATTACACATATACAGCTCTACTGTGTACACATACAGCTCAGCTACATGTACATTACACATATACAGCTCTACTGTGTACACATACAGCTCAGCTACATGTACATTACACATATACAGCTCTACTGTGTACACATACAGCTCAGCTACATGTACATTACACATATACAGCTCTACTGTGTACACATACAGCTCAGCTACATGTACAGTACACATATACAGCTCTACTGTGTACACATACAGCTCAGCTACATGTACATTACACATATACAGCACTACTGTGTACACATACAGCTCAGCTACATGTACATTACACATATACAGCTCTACTGTGTACACATACAGCTCAGCTACATGTACATTACACATATACAGCTCTACTGTGTACACATACAGCTCAGCTACATGCACATTACACATACAGCTCTACTGTGTACACATACAGCTCAGATACATGTACATTACTCATATACAGCTCTACTGTGTACACATACAGCTCAGCTACATGTACATTACTCATATACAGCTCTACTGTGTACACATACAGCTCAGCTACATGTACATTACACACAGCTCTACTGTGTACACATACAGCTCAGCTACATGCACATTACACATATACAGCTCTACTGTGTACACATACAGCTCAGATACATGTACATTACACATATACAGCTCTACTGTGTACACATACAGCTCAGCTACATGTACATTACACATACAGCTCTACTGTGTACACATACAGCTCAGATACATGTACATTACACATATACAGCTCTACTGTGTACACATACAGCTCAGCTACATGTACATTACACATATACAGCTCTACTGTGTACACATACAGCTCAGCTACATGTACATTACACATATACAGCTCTGCTGTGTACACATACAGCTCAGCTACATGCACATATACAGCTCTACTGTGTACACATACAGCTCAGCTACATGTACATTACACATATACAGCTCAGCTACATGTACATTACACATATACAGCTCAGCTACATGTACATTACACATATACAGCTCTACTGTGTACACATACAGCTCAGCTACATGTACATTACACATATACAGCTCTACTGTGTACACATACAGCTCAGCTACATGTACATTACACATATACAGCTCTACTGTGTACACATACAGCACAGCTACATGTACATTACACATATACAGCTCTACTGTGTACACATACAGCTCAGCTACATGCACATTACACATATACAGCACTACTGTGTACACATACAGCTCAGCTACATGTACATTACACATATACAGCACTACTGTGTACACATACAGCTCAGCTACATGTACATTACACATATACAGCTCTACTGTGTACACATACAGCTCAGCTACATGTACATTACACATATACAGCTCTACTGTGTACACATACAGCTCAGCTATATGTACATTACACATATACAGCTCTACTGTGTACACATACAGCTCAGCTATATGTACATTACACATATACAGCTCTACTGTGTACACATACAGCTCAGCTACATGCACATTACACATATACAGCTTTACTGTGTACACATACAGCTCAGCTACATGTACATTACACATATACGGCTCTACTGTGTACACATACAGCTCAGCTACATGTACATTACACATATACAGCACTACTGTGTACACATACAGCTCAGCTACATGTACATTACACATATACAGCTCTACTGTGTACACATACAGCTCAGCTACATGCACATTACACACAGCTCTACTGTGTACACATACAGCTCAGCTACATGTACATTACACATATACAGCTCTACTGTGTACACATACAGCTCAGCTACATGCACATTACACACAGCTCTACTGTGTACACATACAGCTCAGCTACATGTACATTACACATATACAGCTCTACTGTGTACACATACAGCTCAGCTACATGCACATTACACATATACAGCTCTACTGTGTACACATACAGCTCAGCTACATGTACATTACACATATACAGCTCTACTGTGTACACATACAGCTCAGCTACATGCACATTACACATATACAGCACTACTGTGTACACATACAGCTCAGCTACATGCACATTACACATATACAGCACTACTGTGTACACATACAGCTCAGCTACATGCACATTACACATATACAGCTCTACTGTGTACACATACAGCTCAGCTACATGTACATTACACATATACAGCACTACTGTGTACACATACAGCTCAGCTACATGTACATTACACATATACAGCTCTACTGTGTACACATACAGCTCAGCTACATGTACATTACACATATACAGCTCTACTGTGTACACATACAGCTCAGCTACATGCACATTACACATATACAGCTCTACTGTGTACACATACAGCTCAGCTACATGCACATTACACATATACAGCTCTACTGTGTACACATACAGCTCAGATACATGTACATTACACATATACAGCTCGACTGTGTACACATACAGCTCAGCTACATGCACATTACACATATACAGCTCTACTGTGTACACATACAGCTCAGCTACATGTACATTACACATATACAGCTCTACTGTGTACACATACAGCTCAGCTACATGTACATTACACATATACAGCTACTGTGTACACATACAGCTCAGCTACATGTACATTACACATATACAGCTCTACTGTGTACACATACAGCTCAGCTACATGTACATTACACATATACAGCTCTACTGTGTACACATACAGCTCAGCTACATGCACATTACACATATACAGCTCTACTGTGTACACATACAGCTCAGCTACATGCACATTACACATATACAGCTCTACTGTGTACACATACAGCTCAGCTACATGTACATTACACATATACAGCTCTACTGTGTACACATACAGCTCAGCTACATGTACATTACACATATACAGCTCTACTGTGTACACATACAGCACAGCTACATGTACATTACACATATACAGCTCTACTGTGTACACATACAGCTCAGCTACATGCACATTACACATATACAGCACTACTGTGTACACATACAGCTCAGCTACATGTACATTACACATATACAGCACTACTGTGTACACATACAGCTCAGCTACATGTACATTACACATATACAGCTCTACTGTGTACACATACAGCTCAGCTACATGTACATTACACATATACAGCTCTACTGTGTACACATACAGCTCAGCTATATGTACATTACACATATACAGCTCTACTGTGTACACATACAGCTCAGCTATATGTACATTACACATATACAGCTCTACTGTGTACACATACAGCTCAGCTACATGCACATTACACATATACAGCTCTACTGTGTACACATACAGCTCAGCTACATGTACATTACACATATACGGCTCTACTGTGTACACATACAGCTCAGCTACATGTACATTACACATATACAGCACTACTGTGTACACATACAGCTCAGCTACATGTACATTACACATATACAGCTCTACTGTGTACACATACAGCTCAGCTACATGCACATTACACACAGCTCTACTGTGTACACATACAGCTCAGCTACATGTACATTACACATATACAGCTCTACTGTGTACACATACAGCTCAGCTACATGCACATTACACACAGCTCTACTGTGTACACATACAGCTCAGCTACATGTACATTACACATATACAGCTCTACTGTGTACACATACAGCTCAGCTACATGCACATTACACATATACAGCTCTACTGTGTACACATACAGCTCAGCTACATGTACATTACACATATACAGCTCTACTGTGTACACATACAGCTCAGCTACATGCACATTACACATATACAGCACTACTGTGTACACATACAGCTCAGCTACATGCACATTACACATATACAGCACTACTGTGTACACATACAGCTCAGCTACATGCACATTACACATATACAGCTCTACTGTGTACACATACAGCTCAGCTACATGTACATTACACATATACAGCACTACTGTGTACACATACAGCTCAGCTACATGTACATTACACATATACAGCTCTACTGTGTACACATACAGCTCAGCTACATGTACATTACACATATACAGCTCTACTGTGTACACATACAGCTCAGCTACATGCACATTACACATATACAGCTCTACTGTGTACACATACAGCTCAGCTACATGCACATTACACATATACAGCTCTACTGTGTACACATACAGCTCAGATACATGTACATTACACATATACAGCTCTACTGTGTACACATACAGCTCAGCTACATGCACATTACACATATACAGCTCTACTGTGTACACATACAGCTCAGCTACATGTACATTACACATATACAGCTCTACTGTGTACACATACAGCTCAGCTACATGTACATTACACATATACAGCTACTGTGTACACATACAGCTCAGCTACATGTACATTACACATATACAGCTCTACTGTGTACACATACAGCTCAGCTACATGTACATTACACATATACAGCTCTACTGTGTACACATACAGCTCAGCTACATGCACATTACACATATACAGCTCTACTGTGTACACATACAGCTCAGCTACATGCACATTACACATATACAGCTCTACTGTGTACACATACAGCTCAGCTACATGTACATTACACATATACAGCTCTACTGTGTACACATACAGCTCAGCTACATGCACATTACACACAGCTCTGCTGCAGACATATATAACACACACATACACAGCTCTGCACCACGCACATCACACACACACAGCTCTGCTGCATACACATAACTTCAGCTCATCCAGCAGCGATCACAACCAGCACAGCAGAGTCCTGCATACACTGAGCAGATGAGCCTAGAGCAGCAGCCCCTGATCATGTGACTCCTCCACCTCCATGTGACTGATCATGTGATTGTGACATCACCACAGGTCCTGTAACAACAAGGAAACCTCATGGCTCCTCTACAGATACAGGTATAGTATATATCATGTTGGGGATTTATTATTGTGTAACACAGACTGTGTCTCTTGTGCACCAGTTATCCCGGACCCCACAGCTTCATGAGAGTTTGAGAAAAGAGGGAGTGTACTCGGGTTTATAAAGCCATCAGAAATGTTGGGGCCCCCAATAACACCACTATACACAGACCAGTATAACCAATAACATCACTATACACAGACCAGTATAACCAATAACATTACTATACACAGACCAGTATAACCAATAACATCACTATACACAGACCAGTATCACCAATAACATCACTATACACAGACCAGTATAACCAATAACATCACTATACACAGACCAGTATAACCCATAACACCACTATACACAGACCAGTATAACCAATAACATCACTATACACAGACCAGTATAACCAATAACATCACTATACACAGACCAGTATAACCAATAACACCACTATACACAGACCAGTATAACCAATAACATCACTATACACAGACCAGTATAACCAATAACATCACTATACACAGACCAGTATCACCAATAACACCACTATACACAGACCAGTATAACCAATAACACCACTATACACAGACCAGTATAACCAATAACATCACTATACACAGACCAGTATAACCAATATCATCACTATACACAGACCAGTATAACCAATAGCACCACTATACACAGACCAGTATAACCAATAACACCACTATACACAGACCAGTATAACCAATAACACCACTATACACAGACCAATATAACCAATAACATCACTATACACAGACCAGTATAACCAATAACATCACTATACACAGACCAGTATAACCAATAACATCACTATACACAGACCAGTATAACCAATATCATCACTATACACAGACCAGTATAACCAATAACATCACTATACACAGACCAGTATAACCAATAACATTACTATACACAGACCAGTATAACTAATAACATCACTATACACAGACCAGTATCACCAATAACATCACTATACACAGACCAGTATAACCAATAACATTACTATACACAGACCAGTATAACTAATAACATCACTATACACAGACCAGTATCACCAATAACATCACTATACACAGACCAGTATCACCAATAACATCACTATACACAGACCAGTATAACCAATAACACCACTATACACAGACCAGTATAACCGATAACATCACTATACACAGAGCAGTATAACCAATAACACAACTATACACAGACCAGTATCACCAATAACATCACTATACACAGACCAGTATAACCAATAACACAACTATACACAGACCAGTATCACCAATAACATCACTATACACAGACCAGTATAACCAATAACACCTCTATACACAGACCAGTATAACCGATAACACCACTATACACAGACCAGTATAACCAATAACACCACTATACACAGACCAGTATAACCAATAACACCACTACACACAGACCAGTATAACCAATATCACCACTATACACAGACCAGTATAACCAATAACACCACTATACACAGACCAGTATCACCAATAACATCACTATACACAGACCAGTATCACCAATAACATCACTATACACAGACCAGTATAACCAATAACATCACTATACACAGACCAGTATAACCAATAACATCACTATACACAGACCAGTATAACCAATAACATTACTATACACAGACCAGTATAACTAATAACATCACTATACACAGACCAGTATCACCAATAACATCACTATACACAGACCAGTATAACCAATAACACCACTATACACAGACCAATATAACCAATAACACCACTATACACAGACCAGTATAACCAATAACACCACTATACACAGACCAGTATCACCAATAACATCACTATACACAGACCAGTATAACCAATATCATCACTATACACAGACCAGTATAACCAATAACATCACTATACACAGACCAGTATAACCAATAACATCACTATACACAGACCAGTATAACCAATAACATCACTATACACAGACCAGTATAACCAATAACACCACTATACACAGACCAGTATAACCAATAACATCACTATACACAGACCAGTATCACCAATAACATCACTATACACAGACCAGTATAACCAATAACCTCACTATACACAGACCAGTATAACCAATAACATCACTATACACAGACCAGTATAACCAATAACACCTCTATACACAGACCAGTATAACCAATAACACCACTATACACAGACCAGTATGACCAATAACATCACTATACACAGACCAGTATAACCAATAACACCACTATACACAGACCAGTATAACCAATAACATCACTATACACAGTACACAGACCAGTATAACCAATAACATCACTATACACAGTACACAGACCAGTATAACCAATAACATCACTATACACAGACCAGTATAACCAATATCTCCACTATACACAGACCAGTATCACCAATAACACCACTATACACAGACCAATATAACCAATAACATCACTATACACAGACCAGTATAACCAATAACATCACTATACACAGACCAGTATAACCAATAACATCACTATACACAGACCAGTATAACCAATAACATCACTATACACAGACCAGTATAACCAATATCATCACTATACACAGACCAGTATAACCAATAACACCACTATACACAGACCAGTATAACCAATAACACCACTATACACAGACCAGTATAACCGATAACATCACTATACACAGAGCAGTATAACCGATAACACCTCTATACACAGACCAGTATAACCGATAACACCACTATACACAGACCAGTATAACCAATAACACCACTATACACAGACCAGTATAGCCAATAACACCACTACACACAGACCAGTATAACCAATATCACCACTATACACAGACCAGTATAACCAATAACACCACTATACACAGACCAGTATCACCAATAACATCACTATACACAGACCAGTATCACCAATAACATCACTATACACAGACCAGTATAACCAATAACACCACTATACACAGACCAGTATCACCAATAACATCACTATACACAGACCAGTATAACCAATAACACCACTATACACAGACCAGTATAACCAATAACATCACTATGCACAGACCAGTATAACCGATAACATCACTATACACAGAGCAGTATAACCAATAACATCACTATACACAGACCAGTATAACCAATAACACCACTATACACAGACCAGTATAACCAATAACATCACTATACACAGACCAGTATCACCAATAACATCACTATACACAGACCAGTATAACCACTAACATCACTATACACAGACCAGTATAACCACTAACATCACTATACACAGACCAGTATAACCAATAACATAACTATTCACAGACCAGTATAACCACTAACATCACTATAAACAGACCAGTATCACCAATAACAACTCTATACACAGACCAGTATAACCAATAACACCACTATACACAGACCAGTATAACCAATAACACCACTATACACAGACCAGTATAACCAATAACACCACTATACACAGACCAGTATCACCAATAACATCACTATACACAGACCAGTATCACCAATAACACCACTTTACACAGACCAGTATAACCAATAACATCACTATTCACAGACCAGTATAACCACTAACATCACTATACACAGACCAGTATCACCACTAACATCACTATAAACAGACCAGTATCACCAGAGTGTCCCTATCAGCCCGACAGAGCAGCCAGGATAATAAAAAAAAAAATTTTTAGACACTGCAATCAACTTTGATTGTAGCATCTAAAGAGTTAATGCCGTACATCATGGTGAAAAGTGATGTCTGGCATTAGCCACGGGTCCTGGCTGCTGATCAGCTGGGACCATACCGCTATGACGCTGACCGCATTGCATAGAACGGGAGTGGGCGCAGGGTGTACATTTACGCCTTGTGTCCTTAAAGGAAAACTGTCAACCTGTTCACCCACACTAAATCCAATACACTGGGTTATAATGCGGGCGAACAGGAGTCCAGCGAGGGGTCACTTACTTAAATATGTCCAGTAGATCCTGAGATATGTCCCTCAGAAGATCCTCTGTTGAATTCAGTGAATCGCACACAGGGGGCGGGGCCCGTTGACTTAATGTGGTGAGGGTGTTGGAAGAGCAGATGTTGTTAACCCTTAGGGCAGATGGTATTAACCCTATGAGTTTGTGACGCCAGGGCATGGTTATCTTCTACACCACCCGAGGTATAGCTGCTGGTTCCTGGGCCAGGCGTAGGGCAAATCACTCCGATGCAAGGTTACGGAACAACAGCATTTTACTGAGGCAGACGAGGTGTATAAGTCTTTTCCACTCAATTTAGGCCCAAGGAGATGCTCAGTGAACTATAGGGAGCTTGTTGGCTCACTGGGACTTGTAATGGACTTGGACTGAATTGTGCAACCCACGCTGACTTTAGTGACTTGACAAACTTGACTATGTTAACCAGACTTGTCCCCTGTATTTGTGCTTACTAGGGATCAACCGATATAGTTTTTTTTAGGGCCGATACCGATAATCGGTGGAGGTTGGGCCGATAGCCGATAACTTATACCGATATTCCGGTATAAGTTATCGGCTATTTAACCCCCCGCGACACCGCTGCAGATCATTAATTTAAAGCGAGCGCTTTAAATCAATGCACTGCAGTGGCTTTTGCTTTGCCATAGGCCGCCGCCGCCACCCGCTTCTCTCCCCTACCTGTCAGGTTGGTCCGGGCCATCCTTCTTTCCTTCCTGTAGTGTCCGGCGGCATTCCGGGTGGAGGGTGCACCGGTCCGGGCTGTCCTTCTTCTCCGGCGTTCCTCTTCTCCACTCCGGGCAGGCACAGGCCTAGTACGCTGCATAGACGCCGCTACGCAGTGACGCACCTGACGTCACGGCGTAGCGGCGTCTATGCAGCATACTAGGCCGGAGTCTGCCCGGAGTGGAGAAGAGGACCCCAGGAGAAGGACAGCCCGGACCGGTGCACCCTCCACCCGGAATTGCGCCGGACACTACAGGAAGGCCCGGACCACCCCCATTACGGGTAAGTTTATTTATTTTATTTATTTATTGACTCGGAGGGTGGGGGAGGGGCCCGACCGGTATAGCGGTATGGGCAAAAATCCATACCGGTATACCGCCCAGCACTACGGTGGGGGGTGCGACGCGGTAGGTCGGGGGGGACGGTCGCTGTGCGGCGGGTCGGGGGGGGCGGGGCGGTGTGGGGGGCGTGGCATTATCGGCTTATCGGCAAGGTAATTGCCGATACTGATAATGCCCAAAATCGTGATTATCGGCCGATAATATCGGCCATACCGATAATCGGTCGATCCCTAGTGCTCACCGCCAGGCTTTGACTTTCACCTGCAGAGGTTAATGTGTAGTAGCGGCAAGGCTGCGTGACTAGGCCCTGGCCTCCCTCAGGAACAGCAGACAACTTCTCAGGTCTTCACTTGGCTGTGCCTCAGCTAAGACTCAACTCAGAACTGACTAGGCTAGCTCCTCCCAGCTATATATAGGAGCAATTTGGAGGAATCCCATAGGTCACAAACAAGTCACCTGTTCACCTTGCACCTTCCTTGGTAACATAGGCCTTGACAACAAAGATTTAAAGCAACAGAGGCATACAAATACAGCACTGTTACGCCGAGCGCTCCGGGTCCCCGCTCCTCCCCGGAGCGCTCACAGCGTTCTCCTACTCGCAGCGCCGAGCCGAGCGCTTCGATAATGTCCCTAGCCGGGATGCGATGCGGGACGCGCCCGCTCGCGATGCGCATCCCGACACGCTTACCAGACCCGCTCCCCGTCTGTGCTGTCCCGGTTCTTTGCGATTTAAAGGGCCGGTGCGCCACTGATTGGCGCATGGCTTTTAATTAGTATGTTCACCTGTGCACTTCCCTATTTTACCTCACTTCCCCTGCACTTCCTTGCCGGATCTTGTTACCATTGTGCCAGTGAAAGCGTTCCTTGTGTATCCCTAGCCAGTGTTCCAGAGCTCTTGCCGTTGCCCCTGACTACGATCCTTGCTGCCTGCCCTGACCTTCTGCTACGTCTGACTCTGCTCTTGCCTAATCCCTTGTACCGCGCCTATCTCAGCAGTCAGAGAGGTTGAGCCGTTGCCGGTGGATACGACCTGGTTGCTACCGCCGCTGCAAGACCATCCCGCTTTGCGGCGGGCTCTGGTGAAAACCAGTAGCAACTTAGAACCGGTCCACCGACACGGTCCACGCCATTCCCTCTCTGGCACAGAGGATCCACCTCCAGCCTGCCGAATCCTGACAGTAGATCCGGCCATGGATCCCGCTGAGGTCCCGCTGCCAGTTGTTGCTGACCTTACCACTGTGGTCGCCCAGCAGTCGCAACAGATAGCGCAACAAGGTCACCAGCTGTCTCAACTGACTGTGATGCTACAGCAGCTGCTACCACAGCTTCAGCAACCATCTCCTCCGCCAGCTCCTGCACCTCCTCCGCAGCGAGTGGCCGCATCCAGCCTCCGTTTATCATTGCCGGACAAGTTTGATGGGGACTCTAAACTTTGCCGTGGTTTTCTCTCACAATGTTCCCTGCATTTGGAGATGATGTTGGACCAATTTCCAACTGAAAGGTCAAAGGTGGCTTTCGTGGTTAGTCACCTGTCTGGGAAAGCCCTGTCATGGGCCACACCGCTCTGGGACCGCAATGATCCTGTCACTGCCTCTGTACACTCTTTCTTTGCGGAGATTCGTAGTGTCTTCGAGGAACCAGCCCGAGCCTCTTCTGCCGAGACTGCCCTGCTGAACCTGGTCCAGGGTAATTCTTCAGTAGGCGAGTACGCCATCCAATTCCGTACTCTCGCCTCCGAATTGTCCTGGAATAACGAGGCCCTCTGCGCGACCTTCAAAAAAGGCCTATCCAGTAACATCAAAGATGTGCTGGCCGCACGAGAAATCCCTGCTAACCTGCATGAACTTACTCATCTTGCCACCCGCATTGACATGCGTTTTTCCGAAAGACGTCGGGAGCTCCGCCAGGATATGGACTTTGTTCACACGAGGCGGTTTCTCTCCCCGGCTCCTCTCTTCTCTGGTCCGCTGCAATCTGTTCCTGGGCCTTCCGCCGTGGAGGCCATGCAAGCATACCGGTCTCGCCTGACACCTCAAGAGAGGACACGCCGCCGCAATGAGAACCTATGCCTGTACTGTGCCAGTACCGAACACTTCTTGAAAGATTGCCCTATCCGACCTCCACGTCAGGAAAGACGCACTCCGATTCTGCAGAAAGGTGAGACAGCTCTAGGGGTGAACTCTGCTTCTCCACGTCTTACTGCGCCTGTGCGGATTTCTTCTTCTAACTTCTCCTTCTCAGCTGTGGCCTTCTTGGATTCCGGATCTGCAGGAAATTTTATTTTGGCCTCCTTTGTCAACAGGTTCAACATCCCAGTGACCAGTCTCACCAGACCCCTCTACATCGCCTCTGTTAATGGTGAAAGATTGGACTGTACCATGCGGTACCGCACAGAACCCCTCTTAATGTGCATTGGACCCCATCACGAAAAAATTTAATTTCTGGTACTTTCTAACTGCACCTCTGAAATTCTTCTTGGACTACCGTGGCTGCAACGCCATTCCCCTACCCTTGACTGGACCACCGGGGAAATCAAGAACTGGGGTACTTCTTGCCACAAAAAATGCCTTATGTCTGCTCCCAGTCCTGCCAGTCAAAACCCTATAGCTTCTCCGATACCAGGTCTCCCCAAGGCCTATCTGGACTATGCTGATGTTTTTTGCAAAAAACAAGCAGAGACTTTGCCTCCTCACAGGCCTTATGACTGTCCTATTGATCTCCTCCCTGGTACCACTCCACCCCGGGGCAGGATCTATCCTCTGTCTGCTCCGGAAACAGTTGCCATGACGGAGTACATCCAAGAGAATTTAAAAAGGGGATTTATCCGCAAGTCTTCCTCCCCTGCCGGAGCAGGGTTCTTCTTTGTCTCCAAAAAAGACGGTTCCTTACGACCTTGCATTGATTACCGCGGTCTTAATAAAATCACTATAAAAAACCGCTATCCCCTGCCTCTTATCTCGGAACTCTTTGATCGCCTACGTGGCGCCAACATCTTTACCAAATTGGATTTAAGAGGTGCATATAATCTCATCCGCATCAGGGAAGGGGACGAGTGGAAGACCGCGTTTAACACCAGAGATGGACACTTTGAATATCTGGTTATGCCCTTTGGGCTTTGCAACGCCCCTGCTGTCTTCCAGGACTTTGTAAATGAAATTTTTCGTGATTTACTATATACCTGTGTTGTAGTCTACCTGGACGATATTTAGATTTTTTCTTCTAACCTAGAAGAACACCGCCGGCATGTCCGCATGGTTCTTCAGAGACTCCGGGACAATCAGTTATATGCTAAGATGGAGAAATGTCTCTTTGAATGCCAATCTCTTCCCTTCCTAGGATACTTAGTCTCTGGCCAGGGACTCCAAATGGACCAGGACAAACTATCAGCCGTGTTGGATTGGCCACGCCCCTCCGGACTCCGTGCTATCCAACGTTTCTTGGGGTTTGCGAATTACTACAGACAATTTATTCCACATTTTTCCACCATTGTGGCCCCAATTGTGGCCCTAACTAAGAAAAACGCCAATCCTAAGTCCTGGCCTCCTCAAGCGGAAGAGGCGTTCAACCGTCTCAAAACTGCCTTTTCGTCTGCTCCCGTACTCTCCAGACCTGATCCATCTAAACCCTTCTCACTGGAGGTAGACGCCTCCTCGGTGGGAGCTGGAGCTGTACTCCTGCAGAAAAATTCTTCCGGACATGGTGTTACTTGTGGTTTCTTTTCTAGGACCTTCTCTCCGGCTGAGAAAAACTACTCCATTGGTGATCGAGAACTACTGGCCATAAAACTGGCCCTTGAGGAATGGAGGCACCTGCTGGAGGGGTCCAAATACCCAGTTATTATATACACTGATCACAAGAATCTCTCTTATCTTCAGTCTGCCTAACGGCCGAACCCTCGCCAGGCTAGATGATCGTTGTTCTTTGCCCGTTTTAACTTTGAGATTCATTTTCGCCCCGCTGACAAGAACATTAGGGCTGACACCCTATCTCGCTCCTCGGATGCCTCTGAAATAGAGACCTCCCTGCAACACATTATTTCTCCTGACTGTCTGATCTCTGCTTCCCCAGCTTCCATCAGACAAACTCCTCCCGGAAAGACCTTCGTCCCTCCACGCCAGCGCCTCAGGATTCTCAGGTGGGGACACTCCTTACATCTCGCCGGCCATGCTGGCGTCAAAAAATCCGTCCAGCTCATCTCTCGTTTTTATTGGTGGCCTACCCTGGAAGCAGATGTGGCTGAGTTTGTTCGGGCTTGTACGGTCTGTGCCCGGGATAAGACTCCTCGCCAGAAGCTTGCCGGTCTTCTTCATCCTCTGCCTGTTCCTGAGCTACCATGGACTCAGATTGCTATGGACTTTATTACTGACTTACCTTTATCCCATGGCAACACAGTTATTTGGGTGGTCGTTGATCGTTTCTCCAAGATGGCACATTTTATCCCTCTTCCAGGTCTTCCTTCTGCGTCACAGTTGGCGAAACAATTTTTTGTGCACATTTTTCGCCTTCACGGGCTTCCTACGCATATTGTCTCGGATAGAGGCGTTCAATTTGTGTCTAAATTCTGGAGGGCCCTCTGTAATCAGCTTAAAATCAAATTAAACTTCTCGTCTTCCTATCATCCCCAATCCAATGGGCAAGTGGAGAGAGTTAATCAGGTTCTTGGTGACTATTTGCAACATTTTGTTTCCTCCCGCCAGGATGATTGGGCCGATCTCCTACCATGGACCGAATTCTCGTACAATTTCAAAGTCTCTGAGTCCTCCGCTAAATCCCCATTCTTTGTGGTGTACGGCCGTCACCCTCTTCCCCCCTCCCCACTCCCACGCCTTCTGGTTTGCCCGCTGTTGATGAGGTGACTCGGGACTTCTCCAACATCTGGAAAGAGACTCAAAAATCTCTCATATAGGCCTCATCCCGGATGAAAAAATATGCTGATAAAAAAAGAAGAACCCCTCCTGTCTTTTCTCCTGGAGACAAAGTGTGGCTCTCCGCCAAGTATATCCACTTCCGTGTCCCCAGTTATAAACTGGGACCACGTTATCTTGGACCTTTTAAAATCAAATGCCAAATCAACCCTGTCTCCTACAAACTCCTTCTTCCTCCTTCTCTCCTCCAATGCTTTTCATGTCTCTCTCCTTAAACCACTTATCCTTAACCGCTTCTCTCATAAGGTTGTTACTCCTACTCCTGTCTCCGGGTCCTCTGACATCTTCTCGGTTAAAGAAATTCTGGCATCCAAGACGGTCAGAGGTAAAAAAAAAATTCTTGTAGATTGGGAGAATTGCGGTCCGGAGGAGAGGTCGTGGGAACCTGAGGACAACATCCTTGACAAGGACCTTATCTATAAATTTTCGGGTTCTAAAAAGAGGGGGAGACCCAAGGGGGGGTACTGTTACGCCGAGCGCTCCGGGTCCCCGCTCCTGCCCGGAGCGCTCACAGCGTTCTCCTACTCGCAGCGCCCCGGTCAGACCCGCTGACCAGGTGCGCTGCGATAATGTCCCTAGCCGGGATGCGATTCGCTCGCGATGTGCGCCCGCTCGCGATGCGCATCCCGACACGCTTACCAGACCCGCTCCCCGTCTGTGCTGTCCCGGCGCGCGCGGCCCCGCTCCCTAGGGTGCACGTGCGCCGGTTCTTTGCGATTTAAAGGGCCGGTGCGCCACTGATTGGCGCATGGCTTTTAATTAGTATGTTCATCTGTGCACTTCCCTATTTTACTTCACTTCCCCTGCACTTCCTTGCCGGATCTTGTTGCCATTGTGCCAGTGAAAGCGTTCCTTGTGTATCCCTAGCCAGTGTTCCAGACCTCTTGCCGTTGCCCCTGACTACGATCCTTGCTGCCTGCCCTGACCTTCTGCTACGTCCGACTCTGCTCATGCCTAATCCCTTGTACCGCGCCTATCTCAGCAGTCAGAGAGGTTGAGCCGTTGCCGGTGGATACGACCTGGTTGCTACCGCCGCTGCAAGACCATCCCGCTTTGCGGCGGGCTCTGGTGAAAACCAGTAGCAACTTAGAACCGGTCCACCGACACGGTCCACGCCAATCCCTCTCTGGCACAGAGGATCCACCTCCAGCCTGCCGAATCCTGAAAGGGAAGCCGCCACACAGGACGGGGAGGTATACAGAACAACAACTCCTGTACTGGGCCACCACAAACTCCCCCTCTTAAAAGAAGCCGTCCTTGGCGAATCATCCTGAAGGGCGGATGACATGAAGTGACCATTGGGGCCACACAATAGTAGGAATAAACAAAAACAGTTCCTCGGGCATTGATCCAATGTCCTTCACAGGGCCGGTAACAGGGATAGAGTTCATGGGGCATTATCGTTAAATGTCCTGACATACTCATATAGAGAACCAGGATGCAACCATCTAGACAACAAGTAGTTTGTGTTGGATTAATTGTCCTGGTAACTGCATTGGGGCGGATCGGGCTGCCTGATGCTTTCTACCCAGATGCCTGTGCTAACGGGGCCCATCGGCTTGTTTTGCTACTTTTCCCCATAACAAAAGATTAATAATTATACTGACCTTACATATTTTACAGTAGACAACAATAGCATATATACAATACTTTTCTACCTTATGTGCTGGTTCAGGCGATCAGGTACTTTCTGTGGCCACTCAGAAAAGTCCTGTGCACAGTGGACAGGAAAACAGTAAGTATTAGACAGAATATATTTTATATACTGACGTGGACTAAAGTATATAGGTATATTGACTATAAGTTAACAGTCCTCTCTTAAAACTATACATGACTACTCTCTGTACACAAAATTTAGAAGTAAATATACGTGTTTTTAGGACTAGACAATTCTCACGTATTAGTATGTTTTTACTATTGACTATTGTGTACATATGTGATTTACTCTCTATTATATACATTAATGCTATCTACATTAGCTTAGTGCATTTTATGGCAATGAAATTTATATATATATAAAATTCCTTTTTGTACAGGAAAGGAAAACATTAGACACAATAGACATCTGCATAAACATTTTATGAACACTTTATTACAATGTAACCCCAGCGAATCAACTTCTAATCACTAGTAGATAATGCATACATTTGTGCAAGAGACAGCAAAACAATATATTGCTCTTTTATGGGAAATTTTAGTACCGCTCTACAGTTCCAGGTACTTAAGAGTTTGTAGTAAAGGATCTCGGCCGGGCACATAAGCTTACGAATTCTGGTTGCAGGTGTAGTTATTGGCCAGTCTGCCAGGCACATTCCTCAAATGTTACAATGAAACCTGAAAAACAGTAGTGGTGCTCCACAAAACTATCCATGACTGGATAGTAAAGAAAACAATAAAGGGACTTATGATTATATCATATCAGAGTGCTTCCTGGGCTGAGACATATAGCGGGGACCACGGGACTGTGCCCCCTCCATGGGAATAACTCTGGTGTTCCACGACACCAGCAATAACTTTGAATCAGTGATGGTGGGGCTCACTGTTACCACCATCTGGACCGCAGCAGCTTGCACCACTGGGGGACAAATAGTCGGTGCCTGTTGGGCCGGCTAAACCTCCTCCTCAGCTGGACTAGGCCGAGGCACTTTAGTCGGTGCCTGTTGGGTAGGCCAAACCTTAGCACTAGGAGTAAGCCTGGGCAGATCTGCAGTCATCTTTCTGGCTCCTGGCATGTACTGAGGCACCATCGCAGGAACCACTGGCAGGAACTCTTCCTCCTGCTTGTCCTCGCCCTTCATCTTGGGGGACGGCAGACCAAACAAATCAGCATTCTAATCTTCAGAGGGAAAGTGCACTAAGGGGAGCTGCATAGGATTCTTGGGCCTGGTTACAGCTGCCGCCCATTCCCCTTGTGCACTCTGGACCTGTGTGTACTCCACAATCTCCCTGCTCTCAAGGGAGTGTAGAGGGGTAGGAAGATAGTCCCTCTTTACTGCTCTTCAGTTTACCAGGATTGTGCCGTGACGCAGGTCAAGAGCGTGCCGAACCCCTTGACTTTATCAAACTTGATCACTGTGACTCTTCGCCTCTCCAGGGGTGGCTTTCCGGGCTGTGGCTGATTCAGCATCCGGATGTATACATTTTCCAAATGATTGGTGTCCCTCTATTGCGCCATGCGCACTTCATATGGTAATTCTTTTGGGCCCTCAGGAGTTGCTGGCCTCTGCTCGTCGTCTTCCGGCAGCAGGACCTCCAGACTTGCCTCCCCTTTGTCCAGCGACAGCTTCTGCAGCCAGTCCACAACCTCCTGGAACACTTGAGCTGGGGCTGCTGCTACTTTTCGGGCATTGGGCCTTGGGACTCATGGGCCTCGTGGTCTCTCGTGCTTCCGCCATCTTGCTCTGCTCACCAACTTCCTGCAGACTGCAGAGGTCTGGCTGCACTGTTCAGGAAGTTCATCAGCTGTGGTTTATCCTCGATACCACCTGAAGGTATACCGCGAGATCCTGGGCTAGACACGGGGGCAATAATGACTCGATGCCAAGTTACAGGCAACAGTGGCTTTACTGAGGGTAGACAGATGGTAACTTGACAAATGGTGACTGTGACTGACTTGACTTATGACTGACAATACTGAGACTGTTGTTACTTGTAGCTGCTTGTTGCTGCAGACTGGACTTGAGGCCTCCCATGACTCTGGACACTCTCTAGGACTCAAATTAATCTCAGCAAAGACTTGTAAGGAAAGAGAGTGAGCTAGCTCCACCCAGGGCTTATATGAGGGAGACTAGCAGAGAGCCCATAGGTCACCCCTGGGTTCACCTGGTCACTGGTACCTCCTGGGTAACAATCACATGACAAGTCACATGGTAACAGTTTTAAAGTGACAACGCTTTCTGAGCACATTACATGGTATAATACATTAGAAACATATTTACATAGGGGACAGATGCAAGGGGGCCCAAGGGACACTGTGGGGAGTCTGCCTGAAAGGGCAGCAGGAGTATGGTGTAACACCTCCCATACTGGGCCACCACAAACTCCCCCTCTTGAATACATCCGTCCTCGGCGCCCAGTCCTGGAGGGCGGATGACTAACAGTGGCCACTGAGGCCCAGTGACAGTACCTGGGGCATATTGGTATAAAATGTCCTTCACACGTCTGGATAGTTAATAACAACAGGGGATGAGTCCATGTAGCACTTTAGAAATGTCCATACATGCTTCTTTGTGAAATAAATTGGTAGACATACAGGATTCATTACACTCTAGACACTGAAACACATGAATTGCGGATTGGGCTGCCGGATGCTATTCACCCAATGCCTTAGCTACTGGGGCCCTTCGGTACTAAAACACTTCTCCCCAGATCTCTATACAACACACCATTGTTACCTCTATATACAGCATTTCTGTCACTTTACGCGCTTTACTATAGTTGCAGGGGAACCCTCTGTCCAGGAGAGAACCCTGTACATGGGACAGGAAAAATGTTAGAAATATATAAACATTTCGACAATATGGACTGGTAATGGACACGTTAGATACAGTCTTGACTAGACATTTTGCCTAACTCATATATACATTATATAGACTGACTAAATTAGTTGGACTATGTGTGATACTGTTTTGTTTTTTTACTCCCTATATCTAGCGGGAAGCTGTCATGGCAGTGAGGTAGTGGCTACGCTCCTCCTGATCAGGTCAGGATACCTCCTATATAAATTGCCATGAACAAAAGACACTGTACACCTTGACATTTTTGTACAAACATATTATATACATTTTATTACAGCACACCATAAACATTATAGTACACTTACATGAATACTCACTTGCACAAAGATAATAGCAAGATATATCACTCTGATGGTATATACATCTATTATTCTTTTTGTTCCTAGTACCGCAGTTCTGGTACTCTTTAAAATTCTTAGGCACCTTGGGCATGTAGACCTCCTCCTCCTGGACGGTACCTTTGACTTTAGGCAGCAGCAACCCAAAGGGATCGGCGTCCCAGTCGTCCGATGGGAAGTATGCAAACAGAATCTGGGTTGGATTCATCGGACGGGTCACCACAGCCGCCCACTCTCCTCTCAAGTTCTGTACAGAAGTATACTCAACGATCTCCCCGCTCTCTAGAGAATGCAGTGGGGGAGGGTGAGATAGTCTCTCTGCACTGCCCGACAACTGACCAAGATGGTCCCACCATAACAACAGTCCATGAGGGTGCCAAACCCCCTGCACTTTGTCAAATTTTATTACTGTGGCTCTGTGATGTTCCAGGGTTGGCTCTCCCTCTCGGGGATGTTCGGGCTTCCTAATTTACAGGGCCTCCAATGCTTTTGTGTCCTTCTGCTGCGCTTGTCGCACCTCATACAGCAGCAGCTTCAGCCCATATCTTTTCATTCTCTGTGCCTTCAGCCCCTCTACAATCTCGGCAACCTGAGCTTCTCTTCTGAGCCGATGGGACAGGGGGATGGGAATTCCCTGGCAAGGGAAGAAGGTGCTCCCTCAGATATTGTATTAGTCGAGGCTCATCGCCAAACAACCACTTTGGTAAAGGTGGGGACCGGGGACGTGCTGCAGACTCCTGGGCCTGGGGGGTTTGCTCTGGGCTAGGGGTAGAAGGAGGGGTAGAGAAAGCGGCCTCAGCCGGGGTACTCACTTCTGACTCCTCGTTGTGAATTTCAGCCCAGGACCCCCAGGTCCAGGGGTGAGGGGACAGCCTCACCGGCGATGATGCACAAGAAGATGCCGGCGTTCCCTCAGCCGAGGTCGATGGCCAGTCTCCATCGTCCTCGGGACTTTGTAGCAGGCCTCTTCGGCCCCGATGGAGATTTTCTGGAGACGGTCAGCTAATTCTTGAAACAGGTGCGCCGCGGCCGCATCGACTTTCCGGGCTTCCGGCGACATCGTGGGACCCTCTGCACGTGTGCTTGCCTGTTCCGCCATGTTGCCCCACTTGCTGACTTCCAGCAAACTGGGAGGATCTGACAGCACTGCTCCTTTTATGCAGGGTTTTGGGAAAATGGCCACTGGCCGGAAGTGCGTCAGCGGTGCAGCACTGACTTCCGCTCCCCCGGCAACAAGGGGCGGATCTTTACAGTTCCACTTCGGCATTAATAGAGCAAGATGGTCTCCATGTCCAGGGGCGGGATGCTGACCAGCGCCGGACATTTTCGCGAGTTTCTGCGGCACATCTTTAACCCTTGCAGGTACAGGCAATACTTTACAACGTAACATAGCTTCTGATCTGATCTTGAACATGGTGGACACAGTACTTAAATGTTTCACAATGGCAGACAACAGTCTTTTCTTCACCTCCCTCTCTATTTCACAAGCGCCTCGGGTGTAACACTTTCCACTGATAAAGTCCCGTACACTTTCTGGCGCAGATTTTATTCGCATCGGCATGCAATTTTCTGACAATACTGGACACAGTTCAGACTGGGGGGGAGGACTTTAGGCATAAGGCACACACCCGTATCCTATTCGTGACACCAAAAGTTGTGGTAGAGGGTGTGATGCAAAGGGCAGATGGAATTACCCTAGGAGCAGATGGCATTAACCCCCTTGTATTCGTGACACCAGGGCGTGGTTTATCCTCAATACCACCCGAAGGTATACCGCTTGATCCTGGGCTAGGCACGGGGACAATAATGACTTTGAGGTGACCAGTGACTCAGAGACCTTAAGGGCTTGCTGGGACTTGTAGTAGATGGGGTCAATTTAATGCAGGCCACCTTGACTTGTCAAATGGTGACTGTGACTAACTTGACTGACAGTACTGAGACTGTGGCTTACTTGTAGCTGCAGACTGGACTTGAGGCCTCCTATGACTCTGGACACTCTCTAGGACTCAACTTGACCTCAGCAAAGACTTGTAAGGAAAAGAGAGAGCTAGCTCCAGCCAGGGCTTATATGAGGAGACTAGCAGCGAGCACCTAGTCACTGGTACCTCCTAGTTAACAATCACATGACAAGTCACATGGTAACAGTCTTAAAGTGATAACGCTTTCTGAACACTTTACATGGTATAATACATTAGAAACATATTTACCTAGGGGACAGATGCAAGGGGGCCCAAGGGACACTGTAGGGAGGCTGCCTGACAGGGCAGCAGGAGTACGGGGTAACACCTCCTATACTGGGCCACCACAAACTCCCCCTCTTGAATACATCCGTCCTCTGCGCCCAGTCCTAGAAGCATATTTACATGGGTACAGATGCAAGGAGGCCCAGTTGACACTGTACTACCACACTGTACTACTGGGCTACCACACAAGGTTACAGAACAACAACAAAGGCAGACAAAGTGTTAAAGTCTTTATAGCTCAGTTTAGGCCCAAGGAGATGCTCAGTGAACTTTAGGGAGGTTGTTGGCTCACTGGGACTTGTAGTGGACCTGGACTGTATTGTGCAACCCATGCTGACTTTAGTGACTTGACTATCTTGACTAGACTTGTCCCCTGTATTTGTGCTTACCGCCAGACTTTGACTTTCACCTGCAGGCGTTAACATGTAGTAGCTGCGTGACTAGGCCTTGGCCTCCCTCAGGAACACCAGACAACTTCTCAGGTCTTCACTTGGCTGTACCTCAGCTAAGACTGAACTCAGAACTGACTAGCCGCCAGTTCCTCCCAGCTATATATAGGAGCAATTTGGAGGAATCCCATTGGTCAACAAGTCACCTGTTCACCTTGCACCTTCCTTGGTAACATAGGCCTTGACAACAAAGATTTGTAAGGTTCTGGAAGACTTAGGGGGAGATTTATCAAGAAATGTCTATGTTAGATCAAATTTCCACCTTTTTTTTTTTGTCTATACTTTGACTAGCGTTCGCCTTATTCATCAATAATGCGCAGCGTAATGATGAATAAGGCGCAGCTCTCCTTTAGGGTGAAAAGTTGTCTAACGTACACCTTTTCTAAGAGAGTCAGACCAACAACCAGAGGTCTGGTATGCGAAAGCACCGACAAATACTGTCCATTCACTGGCAAGTACTTGTCAGCGCATAGTCAGGCAAACCTCCAGTTGTTGCAAAACTACAATTCTCGTATGACTAAGGCCCTTTGACGGGCTGAAATGCGTCACCTGTGTCTACCTTGCCTTTCGTACCCGGTGTATATGCTTGAATAAAGCTTTGGATTTTAACCCCTTAACGACGCAGGACGTATATTTACGTCCTGCGCCGGCTCCCGCGATATGAAGCGGAATCGCGCCGCGATCCCGCATCATATCGCGTCGGTCCCGGCGCTCATCAACAGCCGGGACCCGCGGCTAATACCACACATCGCCGATAGCTTTGACCGCCGCTTCTAAAGTGAAAGTGACCCGGCTGCTCAGTCGGGCTGTTCGGGACTGCCGCGGTGAAATCGCGGCGTCCTGAACAGCTGACAGGACACCGGGAGGACCCTTACCTGCCTCCTCGGTGTCCGATCGGCGAATGACTGCTCCGTGCCTGAGATCCAGGCAGGAGCAGTCAAGCGCCGATAACACTGATCACAGGCGTGTTAATACACGCCAGTGATCAGCATAGGAGATCAGTGTGTGCAGTGTTATAGGTCCCTATGGGACCTATAACACTGCAAAAAAAAATTTAAAAAAAAGTGTTAATAAAGGTCATTTAACCCCTTCCCTAATAAAAGTTTGAATCACCCCCCTTTTCCCATAAAAAAAATAACAGTGTAAAAAAAAAATAAATAAACATACCGTATATACTCGAGTATAAAACACCCCCCTCGGCTTATACTCGAGTGAACTCCCCCACCCGCAGTGGTCTTCAACCTGCGGACTTCCAGAGGTTTCAAAACTACATCTCCCAGCAAGCCCGGGCAGCCATCGGCTGTCCGGGCTTGCTGGGAGTTGTAGTTTTGAAACCTCCGGAGGTCCGCAGGTTGAAGACCACTGCGGCCTTCAACATCATCCAGCCCCCTCTCACCCCCTTTAGTTCTGAGTACTCACCTCCGCTCGGCGCTGGTCCGGTCCTGCAGGACTGTCCGGTGAGGAGGTGGTCCGGTGGGATAGTGGTTCCGGGCTGCTATCTTCACCGGGGAGGCCTCTTCTAAGCGCTTCGGGCCCGGCCTCAGAATAGTCACGTTGCCGTGACAACGACGCAGAGGTGCGTTCATTGCCAACGTACTTCTGCGTCATTGTCAAGGCAACGCCTCTATTCCGGGCCGGAAGCGCGGAGAAGAGGCCCCCCGGTGAAGATAGCAGCCCGGAACACCTCCTCACCGGACCACCTCCTCTCCGGACAGTCCTGCAGGACCGGACCAGCGCCGAGCGGAGGTGAGTACTCAGAACTAAAGGGGGTGAGAGGGGGCTGGATGATGTTGAAGGCCGCAGTGGTCTTCAACCTGCGGACCTCCGGAGGTTTCAAAACTACAACTCCCAGCAAGCCCGGACAGCCGATGGCTGCCCGGGCTTGCTGGGAGTTGTAGTTTTGAAACCTCTGGAGGTCCGCAGGTTGAAGACCACTGAGGGCGAATGATGAGAAGAGGATGATGAAGGGGGGGTGTGGGGATGATGAAGGGGGGTGGGGATGATTACAAGGGGATGATGAAGGGGGGATGATAAGGGGATGATGAAGGGGGGATGTGTGGGATGATAAGGGGATGATGAAGGGGGGGATGTGTGGGATGATAAGGGGATGATGAAGGGGGGGATGTGTGGGATGATAAGGGGATGATGAAGGGGGGATGTGCGGGATGATAAGGGGATGATGAAGGGGGGATGTGTGGGATGATAAGGGGATGATGAAGGGGGGGATGTGTGGGATGATGACAAGGGGGGATGTGTGGGATGATGACAAGGGGATGATGAAGGGGGGATGTGTGGGATGATGACAAGGGGGGATGTGTGGGATGATGACAAGGGGATGATGAAGGGGGGATGTGTGGGATGATGACAAGGGGATGATGATGAGGATGTTAATGACGGGTCTGGATGATGACAGGGGGGGATGAGGTATTTCCCACCCTAGGCTTATACTCGAGTCAATAACTTTTCCTGGGATTTTGGGTTGAAATTAGGGGTCTCGGCTTATACTCGGGTCGGCTTATACTCGAGTATATACGGTATGTGGTATCGCCGCGTGCGTAAATGTCCGAACTATAAAAATATATCATTAATTAAAAACCGCAAGGTCAATGGCGTACGCGCAAAAAAATTCCAAAGTCCAAAAAAGCGTATTTTGGTCACTTTTTATACCATTAAAAAATGAATAAAAAGTGATCAAAAAGTCCGATCAAAACAAAAATCATACCGATAAAAACTTCAGATCACGCCCTGTACGTGGAAAAATAAAAAAGTTATAGGGGTCAGAAGATGACATTTTTAAACGTATAAATTTTCCTGCATGTAGTTATGATTTTTTCCAGAAGTGCGACAAAATCAAACCTATATAAGTAGGGGATCATTTTAACCGAATGGACCTACAGAATAATGATAAGGTGTAATTTTTACCGAAATATGCACTACGTAGAAACGGAAGCCTCCAAAAGTTACAAAATGGCGTTTTTTCTTCGATTTGGTCGCACAATGATTTTTTTTCCGTTTCGCCGTGCATTTTTGGGTAAAATTACTAATGTCACTGCAAAGTAGAATTGGCGACGCAAAAAATAAGCCATAATATGGATTTTTAGGTGGAAAATTGAAAGGGTTATGATTTTTAAAAGGTAAGGAGGAAAAAACGAAAGTGCAAAAACGGAAAAACCCTGAGTCCTTAAGGGGTTAAACGGGAACGTGCGCTGGACAACAATTCTTTACCTTGCCATTGCCAGTACCAAGGTACGGTCCGTACCAGTCCGTGTGCAGCAGGACGTGGGAGGTGGAGCTGAACACGGTTTGCACAGCTTCTACAATTCTCCTTATGCAGTGACAGAAGAGCATGCTGGGACTTGTAGTTATGCAACAGCTGCAGGCACACTACTATAACTTTCAGCATGCCCTTTGGCTGTCAGTGAATGCTGGGAGTTATAGTTTTGCAACAGCTGGAGGCACACGGGTTGGGAAACACTGAGTTAGAAAACAGATAATGTTTCCCAGACAGCGTGCCTCCAGTTGTGCAACAACTGTAGGAGAACAGATTGGGGACCACTGTGTAGTGGTCTCCAAACTGTGGCCCTCCAAATGTTGCAAAACTTCAACTCCAAGCATGCCCAGACTGCCTAGGCATGCTGAGAGTTGTAGTTCGGCAACATCTGCAGGGCCAGATGTTACAGAACTACAACTCCCAGCATGCCTGGACTGTCTGGGCATGCTGAGAGTTCTAGTTTTGCAACAACTGGAAGAGCACAGATTGGAGACCACTGCACAGTGGTCTCCAAACTGTGGCCCTCCAGATGTTGCAAAACTACAACTCCCAGCATGTCCAGACAGCTAAAGGCTGTCTGGGCATGCTGGGAGTTGTAGTTTTGAAACTCCTAGAAGCAGCAGCGAAGATTAGTGACGATCTTCACTGCTGCCTCTGATTCCGACGCTGCCTCATTGCCTCCCCCATCCCTGGTTTTATAATTACCTGTTCCCGGGGTCCGTGTTACTTCTACCTCCTGCGACGTCCTGCACTATTGCTGTGCGCTGCGCAGCGCAATGACGAGTGACGTCCTCAACGCGCCGCCGGAGCCAGAAGTAGTGCGGACCCCGGGAACAGGTAATTATTAAATCGGGGATGGGGGAGGCAATGGGGAAGCGGCGGCGGTGGTGGTTGGACTAGGGAGGACCCCAGGACAGGCAGGGGGAGAGAAGCGGGCGGTGGCAGCGGTCTCTGGCCCCGCAAAAGCCGCTGCAGTTCATTGATTTAAAGCACCTGTGATCTGCAGCGGCTTCTGAGGGGGGGAGGGGGAGAAATAGCTGATAACTTATGCTGGAATATCGTTAGAAGTTATCGGCTATCGGGCTGGTAACAGCTGGACTTCTGCCAGTTAACTCGCGCGATGCCGCGCATCCTATTATCCCTTGTAAAAAAAAAAGAAAAATTTGAGGTAACACCATTATTTTAGTGTTAAAAATCAAATTTTCCATTTTCACATCCAACTTCAATACAAAGTCGTCAAACACCTGTGGGGTGTTAAGGTTCACTATACCCCTTGTTACGTTCCTTGAGGGGTGTCGTTTCCAAAATAGTATGCCATGTGGGGGGATTTTTGCTGTTCTGGCACCCTGGGGACTTTCTAAATGCAACATGCCCCTCCCCCCCCCCCTAAAAAAAAAACCATTTCAGCAAAATTCAATTTAAAAAGCCAAATTTTGCTCCTTCTCTTCTGAGCATTGTAGTGTGCCAGCAGAGCACTTAACGTCCACATTTGGGGAATTTTCTTAATCAGGAGAAATTGGGCTTAACATTTTGGGGTCCATTTTATCCTATTATCCCTTGTGAAAAAGAAAAATTTGGGGTAACGCCAGCATTTTAGTGTTAAAAATCAAATTTTCCATTTTCACATCCAACTTCAACGCAAAGTCGTCAAACACCTGTGGGGTGTTAAGGCTCACTATACCCCTTGTTACGTTCCTTGAGGGGTGTAGTTTCCAAAATAGTATGCCATGTGTTTTTTTTTTTTTTTTTTTGCTGTTCTGGCTCCATGGGTGCTTCCTAAATGCAACATGGCCCCCAAAAACCATGACAGCAAAATTCATTTTCAAAAATCCTACAGTTGCTCTTTCCCTCTTGAGCCATGTTGTGAGCTTGGAGAGCACTTCATGTCAACATATGAGGTATTTCCATACTCGAGATAAATTGGGCTACCAATTTTGGGGGGCTTTTTCTCCTTTTACCACTTTTAAAAATGAAAAAAATGGGGCAACAAGAACATGTTAGTGTAAAAAACGCAAAAAATCCAGTTCAAACTTAACTGGTCCCTTAAAAATTCAGATTTTGAAATTTTCATGAAAATTTTGAAAATTGCTGCTATACTTTGAAGCCCTCAGATGTATTCAAAAAGTAATAAAATAGGTCAATTTTATGATGCCAACATAAAGTAGACATATTGTATTTGTGAATCAATATAAATTTTTTTGGAATATCCATTTTCCTTACAAAAAGAGAGTTTCAAAGTTAGAAAAATGCAAAATTTTCAAAATTTTTATGACATTTTTTGATTTTTCACCAAGAAAGGATGCAAGTAACGACAAAAATTTACCGCTATGTTAAAGTAGAATATGTCACGAAAAAACAATCTCGAAATCAGAATAATCGGTAAAAGCATCCCAGAGTTATTAATGCATAAAGTGACAGTGGTCAGAATTGCAAAAAAGGGCTCAGTCCTTAAAGGAGTAGTCCAGTGGTGACTCAGTGGTGAGCAACTTATGCCCTATCCTAAGGATAGGGGATAAGTTGCAGATCGCGGGGGGTCCGACCGCTGGGGCCCCCTGCGATCTCCTGTACGGAGCCCCGACAGCCCTCGGGAAGGGGGCGTGTCGACCTCCGCATGAGGCGGCGGCCGACATGCCCCCTCATTACAACTCTATGGAAGAGCCGAAGCGCTGCCTTCGGCAATCTCCGGCTCTGCCATAGAGATGTATTGAGGGGGCGTGTCGGCCGCCGCTTCGTGCGGGGGTTGACACCCGCTATCTTGTCCGAGAGCCGAGGCCCCGTACAGAGAGATCGCAGGGGGCCCCAGCGATCGGACCCCCCGCGATCTCAAACTTATCCCTTATCCCTTATCCTAAGTTTTTCACCACTGGACTACCCCTTTAAGGTGAAAAAGGGCTCAGTCCTTAAGGGGTTAATATTGTTAAACAAGCAAAGCAGGAAGAGGACGTTTAGGTTCTTGTCCATCTAAGGACAAATGACCTGGCTTTCAATGAAGTTTCAGAGGTAAAGGAATCTTTTATCACACTTAGTAATGATGTACAGGATCTTGCATCCACTGTTTCATTTTCTGAAGTTCTGCCTGTGCATAACGTTCAGAATGATAGGCAGAGGCGCATTAAGGAGTTCAACTTATGGCTTAGTAAATAATGTCAAGAGCAAGGATTTGGCTTTGTGTCTCATGATAGCTCTACTTGGAATAGAAAAGAACTCTACAAAAAAGATGGTTTGCATCTTTCTCTCAAAGGAACAAATGTACTGAGTGAACAATTCCAAGAATTTGCTAAGGAGTATTTAAACTAGGAAGGGGGGGGGCAAAAGAGTGAAAATTCATGAGTCCAATTTCCCCTGAAACAATGCCAGAACATGTCAGTAGCACAGAGGTTAAGAAATGACAAGCTCAGAGTCCTGTCTACAAATGCTCGCAGTTTAGGTGATAAAATCAATGAACTTGGGTCAATAATGGCATCTCAGAATGTAGATTTAGTGGCTGTTACTGAGACATGGTTTAATGAAAGTAAGGACTGGGACATATCCATACAAGGGTAACCTTTATACAGACGAGACAGAGAAGGCAAGAAAGGAGGAGGAGTGGTCATATATGTGAAAGATAGCATAAAATCTAACCTAATACAAGTTATTGAGGCAAACATAGAGTCAGTTTGGGTTACATTGCAACTAATTCAGTTCCAGCTTTCATTTTTAACCCCTTAAGGACTCAGGGTTTTTCCGTTTTTGCACTTTCGTTTTTTCCTCCTTACCTTTTAAAAATCATAACCCTTTCAATTTTCCACCTAAAAATCCATATTATGGCTTATTTTTTGCGTTGCCAATTCTACTTTGCAGTGACATTAATCATTTTACCCAAAAATGCACGGCGAAACGGAAAAAAAAATCATTGTGCGACAAAATAAAAAAAAATACGCCATTTTGTAAATTTTGGGGGCTTCCGTTTCTACGCAGTGCATATTTCGGTAAAAATTACACCTTATCATTATTCTGTAGGTCCATACGGTTAAAATGATCCCCTACTTATATAGGTCTGATTTTGTCGGACTTCTGGAAAAAATCATAACTACATGCAGGAAAATTTATACGTTTAAAAATGTCATCTTCTGACCCCTATAACTTTTTTATTTTTCCATGTACAGGGCGGTATGAGGACTAATTTTTTGCGCCGTGATCTGAAGTTTTTATCGGTACGATTTTAGTTTTGTTCGGACTTTTTGATCACTTTTTATTCATTTTTTTAATGGTATAGAAAGTGACCAAAATACGCTTTTGTGGACTTTTTTTGCGCATATCTTTATAGTTCGGACATTTACGCACGCGGCGATACCACATATGTTTATTTATTTATTTTTTCACACTTATTTTTTTTATGGGAAAAGGGGGGTGATTCAAACTTTTATTAGGGAAGGGGTTAAATGGCCTTTATTAACACTTTTTTTTTAAATTTTTTGCAGTGTTATAGGTCCCATAGGGACCTATAACACTGAACACACTGATCTCCTATGCTGATCACAGGCGTGTATTAACACGCCTGTGATCAGCATTATCGGCGCTTGACTGCTCCTGCCTGGATCTCAGGCACGGAGCAGTCATTCGTCGATCGGACACCGAGGAGGCAGGTAAGGGCCCTCCCGGTGTCCGGTCAGCTGTTCGGGACGCCGCGATTTCACCGCGGCGGTCCCGAACAGCCCGACTGAGCAGCCGAGTCACTTTCAGTTTCACTTTAGAAGCGGCGGTCAGCTTTGACCGCCGCTTCTAAAGGGTTAATACCGCACATCGCCGTGATCGGCGATGTGTGGTATTAGCCGCGGGTCCCGGCCGTTGATGAGCGCCGGGACCGAAGCGATATGATGCAGGATCGCGGCGCGATCCCGCTTCATATCGCGGGAGCCGGCGCAGGATGTAAATATACGTCCTGCGTCGTTAAGGGGTTAATAAGGTCTCAGAAAAATCAAAGAAGCAATCTTGGTTGCTATGGGATACTGCACCACTCTTCCTTGACACAGGTTTTGAGAAATCTTCTTCTGTAATAATAACTTTTTTTTTCTCTATGCAAAAATTTATTTTTCTTCTCATCCAGGTCTTGCTGATCTTGTTAGGCACAACGTCTGTCTCCACACCGAGTAAAGTTGTGAGGAAAACGTGTGAGGAAAACGTGTGAGGAAAACTTTTGAGGTAAAGATGTGAGGAAAACTTGTGAGGTAAAGTTATGAGGTAAAGATAAGAGGAAAACTTGTGAGGTAAAGTTGTAAGGTAAAGATGTGAGGAAAACTTGTGAGGTAAAGTTATGAGGTAAAGATGTGAGGAAAACTTGTGAGGTAAAGATGTGAGGAAAATTTGTAAGGTTTGAGCTGTAAGGAAAAAGATTTTTTATTGATCACAATATCCAGAACTTTCTGTGCATTTGTCTTTCTTTCTGTGTTGCCATCTGTTTTTTTTGTTGTTGTTTTTAAAGAGCCGAGGCACGTGCTCTCTATCACCAAAGTGCAAGAAAAAGTGCAAACGTGTCACACTAAAAAACGTGCACAAAGAATGAGGTCTTTCGCAAAACTCTTCTCCAACAGGAGAGAGGCCTCCCAACAAACCTACCCTTCACCTCCGGGCCAAAAGGCACCTGCAAGGATCCAGGTTCAAAGTCCCTTTTTGCCGAAGCTACTAAGGGGCCACAAATGCACCTGGCATCAACCTAGGTGTTAACCAAGGTATCAGCCAAAGAGCCGTATACTAATGGCATCTCAACCGAAGCCAAGATGCCAAGGGGTTGCAGCAAGGTGAGGTACCAAATGAACGCACACACCTCCTCTAGACCGCCAGGAGGGACACCCAGAAAAGCTACCACATCCTGACAAATCCTGTGTACAAAAACAAACATGTAAAAGTGGCACAGTGACAAAGAAAATAAATAAGTGGATGAGTGCATATACTGCCCGGTCATCCAGCCTGATCCTAGCCAGAAGGCCGGGATACCAAGGGTGAGTGCCAAAGGTGAAGAGCTAATGGTGCAAGTGCTTCAACTCAGTGGGGCATCCATCCTGTAAGTTTAGGCACCTTAGGGTCACCACTCCCCAAGGCAGAAAAGTACTTCAACTCTACACCCCCCGACCCAAGGACAAGACCCGGAGGAAACAGGTAACATCAGAGCAGCCGTTGAGCTGGTTACATGGCACCAGCCCCGCAATGCCCCGGTACACCTGCTCCTCCATGCAGCCATCCATCCTTACCAGTGGACTACCTGATAAGAACAGATACTACACTTGATCTTAGCCAAAAGACCGAGAAGCAATGTGTCGCCGTCTGTTGTTATTTCTTTTAGCAGACGATATTTCTCATCGTCTCCTCTTCTTCCCTTCAGGTTCTTCCAATCCAGGATCCTCTGCTGATATCTTCTATATAAGATAATTCTCCTGGATGACCCATCAACCATGGAGAGAGACAGCAACAAGATGGCCGACAGGATAATAAACCTCACCCTAGAGATACTCTTCCGGCTTACTGGAGAGGTGAGGGATTCTGGGAGTGATGTCACATGACCTCATTCTTATCTCTGTAATAACAGATGGATATGACTGGAGAGGTGAGGGATTCTGGGAGTGATGTCACATGACCTTATTCTTATCTATGTAATAACAGATGGATATGACTGGAGAGGTGAGGGATTCTGGGAGTGATGTCACATGACCTCATTCTTATCTATGTAATTACAGATGGATATGACTGGAGAGGTGAGGGATTCTGGGAGTGATGTCACATGACCTCATTCTTATCTATGTAATAACAGATGGATATGACTGGAGAGGTGAGGGATTCTGGGAATGTATGTAGTGATTTTAATATGTCTCTCCATATGCAGGATTACATAGTAGTTAAGAAGTCGTCTATTGGACGCTGTTGGACTCCCGTGTGTGAAGGATGGGAAAAAACCCTGAGGCCAATCCCGGGGCCCCCACCTCACTCCCTGATACATAAGGAAACATATGAACAGAAGATCCTAGAACTCATCAAAAAGATGATGGAGCTGCTGACTGGAGAGGTGACCCTGCTGGGACATTATACAGTAATGGATAGGTCTGGTGATGACTGGAGAGGTGACCCTGCTGGGACATTATACAGTAATGGAGGGGTCTGGTGATGACTGGAGAGGTGACACTGCTGGGAATGCTGGGACATTATACAGTAATGGAGGGGTCTGGTGATGACTGGAGAGGTGACACTGCTGGGAATGCTGGGACATTATACAGTAATGGAGGGGTCTGGTGATGACTGGAGAGGTGACACTGCTGGGAATGCTGGGACATTATACAGTAATGGAGAGGTCTGGTGATGACTGGAGAGGTGACACTGCTGGAACATTATACAGTAATGGAGGGGTCTGGTGATGACTGGAGAGGTGACACTGCTGGGACATTATACAGTAATGGAGGGGTCTGGTGATGACTGGAGAGGTGACACTGCTGGGAATTCTGGGACATTATACAGTAATGGAGGGGTCTGGTAATGACTGGAGAGGTGACTGCTGGGACATTATACAGTAATGGAGGGGTCTGGTGATGACTGGAGAGGTGACACTGCTGGGACATTATACAGTAATGGAGGGGTCTGGTGATGACTGGAGAGGTGACACTGCTGGGACATTATACAGTAATGGAGGGGTCTGGTGATTAATGGAGAGGTGACACTGCTGGGAATGCTGGGACATTATACAGTAATGGAGGGGTCTGGTGATGACTGGAGAGGTGACACTGCTGGGACATTATACAGTAATGGAGGCGTCTGTTGTTGACAGGAGAGGTGGGAATGCTGGGACATTATACAGTAATGGAGGGGTCTGGTGATGACTGGAGAGGTGACACTGCTGGGAATGCTGGGACATTATACAGTAATGGAGGGGTCTGGTGATGACTGGAGAGGTGACACTGCTGGGAATGCTGGGACATTATACAGTAATGGAGGGGTCTGATGATGACTGGAGAGGTGACACTGCTGGGAATGCTGGGACATTATACAGTAATGGAGGGGTCTGGTGATGACTGGAGAGGTGACACTGCTGGGAATGCTGGGACATTATACAGTAATGGAGGGGTCTGGTGATGACTGGAGAGGTGACACTGCTGGGAATGCTGGGACATTATACAGTAACACCACTGGAGGGGTCAGGGTGATGACTGTATCATTGTGTGTCAGGTTCCTATAAGGTGTCAGGACGTGGCGGTGTATTTCTCCATGGAGGAGTGGGAGTATGTAGAAGTACACAAGGATCAGTACAAGGATCAGGTGATGATGGAGGATCAGCAGCCCCTCACATCAGCAGGTAATAGACATGACTATATACACACGTCCTCTCATTATTTGTATGTAAAGAATGAATTCAGTCTCTGTATGTGTTCCCTACAGTCAGATCCAGTAAGAGAACAGCAGCAGAGAGGTGTCCCCGTCCTCTTCTTCCACAGGATGATCAGGTAGATGGAGATATTCCCTATGATCTGTAGAAGGGCTGTGAAGTTCTTGTGGTCATTCCCCTCACTCTCCATGACTCCTCATCTTCTGCTTATATAAAAAAAATTCCAGGTGACTTCTCCTACTGTCTGATGACTTTTACACTGTTTCTTCCACATCATTATGAATCAGGGAGAAGATCTGAACAATATTAATTCTACAAAAACCAATGTGAGCGGCGATGAGCAGTATAAGGAGGACATTCCGAAAGGGAAAGATCTGATCTATATTAATGCTACAGACATAAGGGAAGGAGAAGAAACAGATGTGATCAGTGATGAGCAGTATAAGGAGGACATTCCGAAAGGGAAAGATCTAATCTATATTAATGCTACAGACATAAGGGAAGAAGAGACAGACGTGAGCGGTGATAAGCAGTATAAGGAGGACATTCCTACAGAGAAAGATCTGATCTATATTAATCCTACAGACATAAAGGAAGCAGAAGAGAAAGATGTGAGCAGTGATGTGCAGTATAAGGAGGACATTCTTACAGTGAAAGATCTGAGCTATATTAATCCTACAGACATAAAGAAAGAAGAAGAAAAGACAGATGTGATCAGTGATGAGCAGTATAAGGAGGACATTTCTACAGAGAAAGATCTGATCTATATTAATGCTACAGACATAAAGGAAGAAGAAGAAAAGACAGATGTGATCAGTGATGAGCAGTATAAGGAGGGCATTTCTACAGAGAAAGATCTGATCTATATTAATGCTACAGATGTGAGCGGTGATGAGCAGTATATGGAGGACATTCCTACAGGGAAAGATCTGATCTATATTAATGCTACAGATGTGAGCAGTGATGAGCAGTATATGGAGGACATTCCTACAGGGAAAGATCTGATCTATATTATTGCTACAGGTATAAGGAAAGAAGAAGAGACAGATGTGAGCGGTGATGAGCAGTATAAGGAGGACATTCCTACAGGTGAGTAGTAACCACTAAATATACAGAAGAGTCACAGATTCACAGGCTACAACAATTATGTGTGGAATTCTTCAAACTCTTGTCCTGACGGTCTTTTCTGCTGTATATTCCTTTAATCATCCAAACCGGTGACTCAGTTATGGAAGATAACACATTTATAATATGGATGGAGAATATAGTTGGAATATGGATATTTAATGTGCAGGAGCCTAAGGATCGTGGTGGTAGGTGGTGTGACCTCCACCTGGCCTGCAGTATTAAGGCCTAATACTATATGGTGGCAGTACGGAGGCCTAACTTCTCTATGGGGTCACAGAGTACAGGAGCACAGAGATTTATGGTCCTGCATGGTGGATGGCATAAACCAAAAAATTTACCAAATGTCAGAATTGCATTTTTTTTTGTTACATCAAATTCCAGAATTTTTTTTTTTTTTAAGAAAAAGCCATGAAAAAGTCTCATCTACCCAAAAATAATAAAGATAAAACTGCAGATCATGATGCAAAAAGTAATGTCCGGATACTGATCCATACACGGAAAACTAAACCAGGTATAGGGGGCAGAATAGAATATAGCTATTTCTTTTGGTCGTAATTTTTAAAATTAGTAAAACATAATGAAAACTATACAAGTCGGGTATTGTTGTGATCGTCCCGACCTGATGAATGAAGATAACGTGTCAATTTTGGCGCACAGTGAAGGGCATCAAAACACTTTTTCACCATTCTGCAGGATATTTTATGTCAAAATGAAAGGTGTGATTGCAAAAAAGAAAACCCTCATACGGCCCTGTAGTTGGAAACTTTAGTTATGTCTCTTAGGAGAAGAGAGGTAGAAAAATTTAAATGCTAAAAATTTAATTTCCGGGTTTAAGGTTACGTAGTTAGTATGGTTGAAAGAAAGACATACGTCCATCAAGTACAACCAGGGAATTTAAGGGAAGGGGTGTTCTTTTGTTACAGGAATGTATCTAACCCTGTTTTAAAGCTATCAATTGTTTCTGCTGTGACCAGTTCCTGAGGTAGACTGTTCCATAAGTTCACAGTTCTTATGGTAAAGAAGGCGTGTCACCCTTTGCGACTAAACCTTTTCTTTTCCAGACGGAGGGAGTGCCCCCTCATCCTTTGAGGGGGTTTATCCTGGAATCGTTTTTCTCCATATTTTTTTGTATGAGCCATTTATATACATTGATCATATCCCCCCCCTAAACTCCTCTTCTCAAGACTAAACAATTGTACCTCTTTTTATCGTTCCTCATAGCTAAGATGTTCCATGCCCCTTATTAGTTTAGTCGCGCGTCTCTGCACCCTTTCCAATTCCACAGTGTCCCTTTTATGGACTGTGACCAAAACTGAACAGCATATTCCAGGTGAGGCCGTTATTACTCCAAAACAAAATCTGTTTCCTTCTTGGCAGATGACTGTACCAGGAGATCAGAGGAGAATCTTATATCTTCATATTATAAAGCAGATGATGATATCACACAAGATACATATGAAGAACATTCCATTATCCCAGATACACCCTCAGCCCTTCACAGCCAGGTCCTGTCTTCTGATCCATCACAGACTGTTATGCAAAATAAGGAGAAGCCATTTTCATGTCCAGAATGTGGGAAATATTTTACTGAGAAAGAACAGCTTATAAGACATCAAAGTATTCACATGGGAGAAAAGCCATTTTCATGTCCAGAATGTAGGAAATGTTTTATTCGGAAATCACATCTCCTTCAACATCAAAGAACTCACACAGGAGAGAAGCCATTTTCATGTGCAGAATGTGGGAAATGTTTTATTCGGAAATCACATCTTGTTCAACATCAAAGAACTCACTCAGGAGAGAAGCCATTTTCATGTGCAGAATGTGGGAAATGTTTTATTGAGAAAAATAAACTTCTCATACATCTAAGAACTCACACAGGGGAGAAACCTTTTTCATGCTCACAATGTGGGAAATGTTTTATTCAGAAATCACATGTTGTTAAACATCAAAGAATTCACACAGGAGAGAAGCCATTTTCATGTTCAGAATGTGGGAAACGTTTTATTGAGAAATCGCCACTTATCAGACATACAAGAATTCACACAGGAGAGAAGCCAATTCCAGGCAATAAATGACACAGATAACACATCTATATATTATCCATGTACATAGGATATCTGACATTTATACATATATCATATACTGCATCTCCAAACTTGTTCCCAATTGTTAATAAAAGTTTTCTTTTAGAACGTAGTCACCGATCCAGCGATGTCATCACTATAGTTTACATGGTAGGAGAAGAGTGTGATATATGGTTGTGATATTCACTGCTCCTCATGGAGAAGACCCAACAGGCATAATCCATGGGGAGCTGCTACTGGAGACCCAAACACCTCAGAGAGAAGGGACTTATTCCAGTGATGAAGAATTCCAGGACATGACCAGATTAGAGACACAAAATCACTTCTATCTTCTGGCTTCTAGGACATTATTCTGATGGAAGAACTTTACACATTATAAAAAGTCCTATAGGTGTTGGGGAACATTTATAGACAATTGTTGGCCCCGGCTGTCATGGCGTACCATAGGCCCCTGCCTCCATATGTGTTTGCTCTTTCATCCGCTGATCACTGAGTCTTTGAGTCTGTGTTCACACAGACGGTTTCACGCAGTTTCAATGTGGTACTTTGGAGTGAAAGGGGAAAAGGAGGCAATTGGGTGGAGCGATTCTGCTGGAAATGACGGGACTCGGAACGAGTCCCGTCATTTCCAGCAGAAGCGCTCCACCCAATTCCCTCCTTTTTCCCATTCACTCCACTTCTATTTTTCCGTACCCCTGTGCATACGGAAATAGGGAAAGTGAGCCGCATACTGCACATATCCTACCCACCGCGCTACCATCACGGGGTCTCGTTTGTTCCGTGGGATCACTCCAGCGGATCAGGTGTGACACCCAGAGCACTCCAGAGAGCGCCCCATTTTTTTTCCGCTTTTTCTTTGCAATGTGGTACTTTAGAGTTTTTCAGTGATTATGCAGTATCGCAACAGAACCTCAATGAAACTGCAATGTGTGAACACAGCCTTACAGGGGGCAGTAATCACCTATGTACAGGACCACAGCTTCACACCTAACCTGAAGTACATTATCTGACAGGCTTGGGGCTTAGGGTGCATGCACAATACGTTTCTTAAGATACAGGACCGTATACGGCTGGGGAGAGGGGGGGCGGAGAGTCGGGGGCGGGGCAACCGCACGCTGCCGTATGCGGTCCCGTATCTAATGTATTTCAATGAGCGACCGGAGTGAAACGCTGCCTCCGGTTGACTCCGTTTTGCCCCATATACGGTTTCCCGACCGGACCTAAAAACGCTGTTGACTACGTTTGTAGATCCGGTCGGGAAACCGTATACGGGCCAAAACGGAGCCGACCGGAGGCAGCGTTTCACTCCAGTCGCTCATTGAAATACATTAGATACGGGACCGCATATGGCAGCGTGCGGTTTCCCCGCCCCCCTCTCCCCAGCCATATACGGTACCGTATCTTACGAAACGTAGTGTGCATGCACACTTATACAGACATGTCATATTTTATCTCAATCAGACCCGGTAATCCACGGAGACTCCATCAGCAGCACCATCTACACACGGGTAATAATACTGCTTCCTCTGTGATAGGAAATTGGCTTCCTGTCCTACCCGATATTCCAAAATACATAAAGAAAACCTCCCACATACAGCACACAAGGGGAACCCATTTGTCTGATGCTCCTATTTAGGATTCAGAGGATGCTGAAGTTCCTAACACTAAAGACAGAGGGGGAAATTTAGCAAAACCCGTCCAGAGCAAAATTAACTGAGTTGCCCATAGCAACCAATCAGATCGCTTCTTTCATTTTTAATAAAAAGCCTGTGTAAAATGAAAGAAGTGATCTGATTGGTTGCTATGGGTAACGTAGCAACTTTTCCTCTGGACAGGTTTTGATAAATCTCCCACAGAGAATAGGTGGCCCAGTCTGAAGATCCTTGATAAAGCTCACCCTCTTTAAAGCAATGGAAATATACAATTATAATGTAACTTATGGATATGCATAAATATCAGAGCAGGGCCAAGACAACATGCTGCCCTTCAACTAGACCATGCCACCCATCATATAGACCATGCCGCCCATCATATAGACCATGACCCCATCAAATAAACCATTACGCCCATCATATAGACCATGCCGTCCATCAAATAGGCCGTGATGCCCATCATATAGACCATGCTGCTCATCAAATAGACCATGCCATCCATCATATAGACCATGCCGCCCATCATATAGACCATGCCGCCCATCATATAGACCATGCCCCCCATCAAATAGACCATACCGCCCATCATATACACCATTCTGGCCATGATATAGACCACGCAGCCCATCATATAGATCATGCCGGCCATCATATAGACCACAACGTCCATCATATAGACCATGCTGCTCATCATATAGACCATACCGCCCATCATATAGACCACGCAGCCCATCAAATAGACCACGCAGCCCATCAAATAGACCATGCCCCCCCATCAAATAGACCATGCCCCCCCATCAAATAGACCATGCCCCCCCATCAAATAGACCATGCCCCCATCATATAGACCATGCCCCCATCATATAGACCATGCCCCCCATCAAATAGACCACGCAGCCCATCAAATAGACCATGCCCCCCCATCAAATAGACCATGCCCCCCCATCAAATAGACCATGCCCCCCCATCAAATAGACCATGCCCCCATCATATAGACCATGTCCCCATCATATAGACCATGCCCCCCATCAAATAGACCATGCCCCCCATCAAATAGACCATGACGCCCATCAAATAGACCATGACGCCCATCAAATAGACCATGACGCCCATCAAATAGACCATGACGCCCATCATATAGACCATGACGCCCATCATATAGACCATGACGCCCATCTTATAGACCATGACGCCCATCATATAGACCTTGCCGCCCATCATATAGACCTTGCCGCCCATCATATAGACCATTACGTCCATCATATAGACCATGCCGCCCATCATATAGACCATGCCGCCCATCAAATAGACCATGCCGCCCATCACACAGACCACACCGCCCATCATTTATACCATGCAGCCTATTAGTTAAACCATGACACTCATTATTTACACCACGCCGCCCATCACACAGACCACGCCGCCTATTAGTTAAACCATGACACTCATTATTTACACCATGCCGCCCATCATTTATATCATTCTGCTCATCATATACAACATGCCGCCTATATATACACCACTCCTCCCATTATTTATACCATGCCATACAATGTTTGAATGAAAGGAGAAGGGGAAACTACAAATGAACTATACCTGTAGCATGGATGCAAGATGAGATACGGTTGGACATGGAGGCACACAGTTTTCGTATGGCACTCTAATAATAGTTATACTAATTCCTTTATTTATATAGTGCAAACATATTCCATAGCACTGCACAGAGCTTATCACTAAAATTCAGCCATGTCCCCTTTAGGCTCACAACCTTAACTCCAGATTAGTATGTTTTGGAGTGTGGACAGAAATGGGGGAACCCAGAGAAAACCCTAAGAGAACATATAAACTCATTTGCAGATGTTGTCCTGTGTGGGATTTGAACCTAGGACCACAGTGCGGCAAGTGCTATCCACTGAGCCACTGTGCTGCCCGGATTCTGCATCACATTTGTGCAGCTGGGTTGCAAAAGTTAATGCATTTAGTGAATCTGGTGGATGTGGGAATTCATAGAGATGGGGTTCAGCATGGGGTTTACACGCAATGGTCTCTCTCTCTCTTCGGCTTTGGCTGCTCAGTAGTCAGCGGAACCTTTTCCCCTTGTAGATAAGGGGTTTTCTTTAGTATGGGCTTGTATTTTGACAATTCACACCTCGGTTGACAGGAGCAAAGCGTTCATGAGTTTTTTCACTGCCTGTGCATTTTTTATTGGTTCACCTGCCGAGGTGGGAAAAGTTCTAGCCCTCCATATTGGACCATAGTCATGTGCTATCCCCAAAAACATCTGGAGTTAAAGGGGTACTCCGCCCCTAGACATCTTATCCCCTATCCAAAGGATAGGGGATAAGATGTCAGATCGCGGGGGTCCCGGCGCTGGGGACCCCCGGGATCTCGGCTGCAGCACCCACCTGTTGCGGCTTCCAGAAACGCTGGAGGCTTTGGCTCCCGACCACGGTGACGTGAGATCGTGACGTCACGACTCCGCTCCTGTGTTACGTCACGCCACGCCCCTCAATGCAAGTCTTGCATTGAGGGGGCGGGGTGTGATGTCACACGGGGGCGGAGTCGTGACGTCACGCTCTCCCGTCACCGTGGTCGTGAGGCGTTAGGATGAGAGCCGCCAGCGCTGCCGGAAGCAGCAACAGGTGGGTGCTGCAGCCAAGATCCCAGGGTCCCCAGCGGCGGGACCCCCGCAATCTGACATCTTATCCCCTATCCTTTCGAGTACCCCTTTAATGTCTGCACCCTTACCTGAGGCCAATCTACATGTGGTTAGTGACGGTTAACTGCTTCTCAGGGTCGAGGGCTCTTCATTTTATTGTATTTTTGATACTTAGAGTGAAATTTCAGTACTCTCAGTACTTCAGTACTCATTTATTTCTCTCCCCCTTACAGTGCTCTCTGCTGTCCATTTTAGGAACTGGAGAAAATCCCCATAGCAAACATATGCTTCCCTGGACAGTTCCTAAAATGGACAGCAGAGGTCAGCAGAGAGCACTGTGGTCAGGACATCACAGGAAATGCATTTCTTTTTGGATTATCTTTAGTATATAGCCCCTAAAAAGTACTGGAAGGATTAAGATTTTTTAATAGAAGTGATTTACAAATCTGTTTAACTTTCTGTTTAACACTATGTGCTCTATGTATAACACTTTATCCTCTATATAACATTATGTCCTCTCCTGGTAGTTTTTCTCCTATATAAATATAAATGATCCTGTTGATTCCCTTTTGTATATAAAAGTTTCTGTCATATCCTGGTCTCGTATTTCTTCCTCTAATCTTTCCTAAAACCTCTCCCTATACATGAGCAGTTCTCTCTACTGCTAATACCTCTCCCTATATTCCTACCTTTAAGTCTTCTGAGATAATGACCCCTAAATCCCTTTCCTCATATACTGAGGTCAGGACTGTGTCACATATTCTATATTCTGCCCGAGGGTTATTACCCCCCATTATCTTGCACTTATCCACATTAAATGTCAGTGGCTAAAATTCTGACCATTTCTCTAGTTTATCTAAATCCTTGTCCATTTGGGATCTCTCCAGGAACATCGACCCTGTTAAAAATATTTGTTTCATCAGCAAAAAGACAAAATACCGAAAGAATCAAGACCTTCTGCAACATGACTGATAAGAATATTTAACATTGGGTCCCGGTACAGATCTCTGAGGTCCAATCCGATAACAAGACCTTGTTCTGAATATTCTCTACTGACTACAACCCTCTGTTCCTCAGCTACATGTACATTACACATATACAGCTCTACTGTGTACACATACAGCTCAGCTACATGTACGTTACACATATACAGCTCTACTGTGTACACATACAGCACAGCTACATGTACATTACACATATACAGCCCTACTGTGTACACATACAGCTCAGCTACATGTACATTATACATATACAGCTCTACTGTGTACACATACAGCTCAGCTACATGCACATTACACATATACAGCTCTACTGTGTACACATACAGCTCAGCTACATGCACATTACACATATACAGCTCTACTGTGTACACATACAGCTCAGCTACATGGACATTACACACATACAGCTCTACTGTGTACACATACAGCTCAGCTACATGTACATTACACATATACAGCTCTACTGTGTACACATACAGCTCAACTACATGCACATTACACATATACAGCTCTACTGTGTACACATACAGCTCAGCTACATGCACATTACACATATACAGCTCTACTGTGTACACATACAGCTCAGCTACATGTACATTACACACATATACAGCTCTACTGTGTACACATACAGCTCAGCTACATGCACATTACACATATACAGCTCTACTGTGTACACATACAGCTCAGCTACATGCACATTACACATATACAGCTCTACTGTGTACACATACAGCTCAGCTACATGTACATTACACACATACAGCTCTACTGTGTACACATACAGCTCAGCTACATGTACATTACACACATACAGCTCTACTGTGTACACATACAGCTCAGCTACATGCACATTACACATATACAGCTCTACTGTGTACACATACAGCTCAGCTACATGTACATTACACATATACAGCTCTACTGTGTACACATACAGCTCAGCTACATGTACATTACACATATACAGCTCTACTGTGTACACATACAGCTCAGCTACATGTACATTACACATATACAGCTCTACTGTGTACATATACAGCTCAGCTACATGTACATTACACATATACAGCTCTACTGTGTACACATACAGCTCAGCTACATGCACATTACACATATACAGCTCTAATGTGTACACATACAGCTCAGCTACATGTACATTACACATATACAGCTCTACTGTGTACACATACAGCTCAGCTACATGTACATTACACATATACAGCTCTACTGTGTACACATACAGCTCAGCTACATGCACATTACACATATACAGCTCTACTGTGTACACATACAGCTCAGCTACATGTACATTACACACATACAGCTCTACTGTGTACACATACAGCTCAACTACATGCACATTACACATATACAGCTCTACTGTGTACACATACAGCTCAGCTACATGCACATTACACATATACAGCTCTACTGTGTACACATACAGCTCAGCTACATGTACATTACACACATATACAGCTCTACTGTGTACACATACAGCTCAGCTACATGCACATTACACATATACAGCTCTACTGTGTACACATACAGCTCAGCTACATGTACATTACACATATACAGCTCTACTGTGTACATATACAGCTCAGCTACATGTACATTACACATATACAGCACTACTGTGTACACATACAGCTCAGCTACATGTACATTACACATATACAGCTCTACTGTGTACACATACAGCTCAGCTACATGCACATTACACATATACAGCTCTACTGTGTACACATACAGCTCAGCTACATGTACATTACACACATACAGCTCTACTGTGTACACATACAGCTCAGCTACATGCACATTACACATATACAGCTCTACTGTGTACACATACAGCTCAGCTACATGTACATTACACATATACAGCTCTACTGTGTACACATACAGCTCAGCTACATGTACATTACACATATACAGCTCTACTGTGTACACATACAGCTCAGCTACATGTACATTACACATATACAGCTCTACTGTACACATACAGCTCAGCTACATGTACATTACACATATACAGCTCTACTGTGTACACATACAGCTCAGCTACATGTACATTACACATATACAGCTCTACTGTGTACACATACAGCTCAGCTACATGCACATTACACATATACAGCTCTAATGTGTACACATACAGCTCAGCTACATGTACATTACACATATACAGCTCTACTGTGTACACATACAGCTCAGCTACATGTACATTACACATATACAGCTCTACTGTGTACACATACAGCTCAGCTACATGTACATTACACATATACAGCTCTACTGTGTACACATACAGCTCAGCTACATGTACATTACACATATACAGCTCTACTGTGTACACATACAGCTCAGCTACATGCACATTACACATATACAGCTCTACTGTGTACACATACAGCTCAGCTACATGTACATTACACATATACAGCTCTACTGTGTACATATACAGCTCAGCTACATGTACATTACACATATACAGCTCTACTGTGTACACATACAGCTCAGCTACATGTACATTACACATATACAGCTCTACTGTGTACATATACAGCTCAGCTACATGTACATTACACATATACAGCTCTACTGTGTACACATACAGCTCAGCTACATGCACATTACACATATACAGCTCTACTGTGTACACATACAGCTCAGCTACATGTACATTACACACATATACAGCTCTACTGTGTACACATACAGCTCAGCTACATGTACATTACACACATACAGCTCTACTGTGTACACACACAGCTCAGCTACATGTACATTACACATATACAGCACTACTGTGTACACATACAGCTCAGCTACATGCACATTACACATATACAACTCTACTGTGTACTCATACAGCTCAGCTACATGTACATTACACATATACAGCTCTACTGTGTACACATACAGCTCAGCTACATGTACATTACACATATACAGCTCTACTGTGTACACATACGGCTCAGCTACATGCACATTACACATATACAGCTCTACTGTGTACACATACAGCTCAGCTACATGCACATTACACATATACAGCTCTACTGTGTACACATACAGCTCAGCTACATGTACATTACACACATACAGCTCTACTGTGTACACATACAGCTCAGCTACATGCACATTACACATATACAGCTCTACTGTGTACACATACAGCTCAGCTACATGTACATTACACATATACAGCTCTACTGTGTACACATACAGCTCAGCTACATGTACATTACACATATACAGCTATACTGTACACATACAGCTCAGCTACATGTACATTACACATATACAGCTCTACTGTGTACACATACAGCTCAGCTACATGTACATTACACATATACAGCTCTACTGTGTACACATACAGCTCAGCTACATGCACATTACACATATACAGCTCTACTGTGTACACATACAGCTCAGCTACATGTACATTACACATATACAGCTCTACTGTGTACATATACAGCTCAGCTACATGTACATTACACACATATACAGCTCTACTGTGTACACATACAGCTCAGCTACATGCACATTACACATATACAGCTCTACTGTGTACACATACAGCTCAGCTACATGTACATTACACATTTACAGCTCTACTGTGTACACATACAGCTCAGCTACATGTACATTACACATATACAGCTCTACTGTGTACACATACAGCTCAGCTACATGCACATTACACACAGCTCTGCTGTGTACACATACAGCTCAGCTACATGTACATTACACATATACAGCTCTACTGTGTACACATACAGCTCAGCTACATGTACATTACACATATACAGCTCTACTGTGTACATATACAGCTCAGCTACATGTACATTACACATATACAGCTCTACTGTGTACACATACAGCTCAGCTACATGTACATTACACATATACAGCTCTACTGTGTACACATACAGCTCAGCTACATGTACATTACACATATACAGCTCTACTGTGTACACATACAGCTCAGCTACATGTACATTACACATATACAGCTCTACTGTGTACACATACAGCTCAGCTACATGTACATTACACATATACAGCTCTACTGTGTACACATACAGCTCAGCTACATGCACATTACACATATACAGCTCTACTGTGTACACATACAGCTCAGCTACATGTACATTACACATATACAGCTCTACTGTGTACATATACAGCTCAGCTACATGTACATTACACACATATACAGCTCTACTGTGTACACATACAGCTCAGCTACATGCACATTACACATATACAGCTCTACTGTGTACACATACAGCTCAGCTACATGTACATTACACATTTACAGCTCTACTGTGTACACATACAGCTCAGCTACATGTACATTACACATATACAGCTATACTGTACACATACAGCTCAGCTACATGTACATTACACATATACAGCTCTACTGTGTACACATACAGCTCAGCTACATGTACATTACACATATACAGCTCTACTGTGTACATATACAGCTCAGCTACATGTACATTACACATATACAGCTCTACTGTGTACACATACAGCTCAGCTACATGTACATTACACATATACAGCTCTACTGTGTACACATACAGCTCAGCTACATGTACATTACACATATACAGCTCTACTGTGTACACATACAGCTCAGCTACATGCACATTACACATATACAGCTCTACTGTGTACACATACAGCTCAGCTACATGCACATTACACATATACAGCTCTACTGTGTACACATACAGCTCAGCTACATGTACATTACACATATACAGCTCTACTGTGTACACATACAGCTCAGCTACATGTACATTACACATATACAGCTCTACTGTGTACACATACAGCTCAGCTACATGCACATTACACATATACAGCTCTACTGTGTACACATACAGCTCAGCTACATGCACATTACACATATACAGCTCTACTGTGTACACATACAGCTCAGCTACATGCACATTACACATATACAGCTCTACTGTGTACACATACAGCTCAGCTACATGTACATTACACATATACAGCTCTACTGTGTACACATACAGCTCAGCTACATGTACATTACACATATACAGCTCTACTGTGTACACATACAGCTCAGCTACATGCACATTACACATATACAGCTCTACTGTGTACACATACAGCTCAGCTACATGTACATTACACATACAGCTCAGCTACATACACATTACACATATACAGCTCTACTGTGTACACATACAGCTCAGCTACATGTACATTACACATATACAGCACTACTGTGTACACATACAGCTCAGCTACATGCACATTACACATATACAGCTCTACTGTGTACACATACAGCTCAGCTACATGCACATTACACATATACAGCTCTACTGTGTACACATACAGCTCAGCTACATGTACATTACACATATACAGCTCTACTGTGTACACATACAGCTCAGCTACATGTACATTACACATATACAGCTCTACTGTGTACACATACAGCTCAGCTACATGTACATTACACATATACAGCACTACTGTGTACACATACAGCTCAGCTACATGCACATTACACACAGCTCTGCTGCAGACATATATAACACACACATACACAGCTCTGCACCACGCACATCACACACACACACAGCTCTGCTGCATACACATAACTTCAGCTCATCCAGCAGCGATCACAACCAGCACAGCAGAGTCCTGCATACACTGAGCAGATGAGCCTAGAGCAGCAGCCCCTGATCATGTGACTCCTCCTCCTCCATGTGACTGATCACATGACTCTGACATCACCGCAGGTCCTGTAACAACAAGGAAACCACATGTCTCTTCTCCAAACACAGGTATGGCATATACCTATAATTTAGGGGTTTTATTATCTCACACTTTTTTGGCTGTCCGGGCATGCTGGGAGTTGTAGTTTTGCAACATCTGGAGGTCACCAGATTGGAGACCACTGTTATAGAAGCTTTCGGCTCAGAGTCTACAGAGGATCCTTGCTGGGAATGATTGTATCCAAAGTATAGGGGATATGATGTCTGATCACGTTGGCGCCGCCACTGGGACCCCCGCCATCTCTGCGTAGCTCTCTGGCATTCTGAACGAACTCTGGGTCCCGGCGGCAGTGGCCGTGACATCACACTCTGCCCCCTTGTGACATCACGTCCCCTCCATGCATGTCTATGGGAGGGGTCGTGACAGCCATTGCCGTTGGACCGCCGGATGCTGCACAGAGATCATAGGGCTCCCAGTGGCGAGACCCCCGCGATCAGACGTCTGATTCCCTATCATTTGGGTAGGGGATAGCATGTTAAAGGGCTACACTGCCCCTAGACCCTTTAACCCCTTGTGGACGGAGGGTTTTTCCGTTTTTGCACTTTCGTTTTTTCCTCCTTACCTTTTAAAAATCATAACTCTTTCAATTTGGCACCTAAAAATCCATATTATGGCTTATTTTTTGTGCCACCAATTCTACTTTATAATGACGTCAGTCATTGTGCCCAAAACTTTTGGGGGCTTCCGTTTCTACATAGTAAATTTTTTGGTAAAATGACACCTTATCTTTATTCTGTAGGTCCATACGATTAAAATGATCCCCTACTTATATAGGTTTGATTTTGTCGCACTTCTGGAAAAAATCATAACTACATGCAGGAAAATTTATATGTTTAAAATTGTCATATTCTGACCCCTATAACTTTTTTATTCTTCAGCATACGGGGCGCTATGAGGGCTCATTTTTTGTGCCGTGATCTGAAGTTTTTAGCGGTACCATTTTTGTATTGAATAATGATTTTTATTCATTTTATCATGATATAAAAAGTGACCCTATTTGGGACTTTGGAATTTTTTTGCGCATACGCCATTGACCGAGCGGTTTAATTAACGATATGTTTTTATAATTCGGACATTTCCGCACGCGGCGATACCACATATGTTTATTTTTATTTACACTTTTTTTGTTTTAAATGGAAAAAGGGGGGTGATTCAATCTTTTAATATGGAAGGGGTTAATTTATCCTTATTAACTATTTTTTTCCCTTTTTTTTTTGCAGTGTTATAGCTCCCGTAGGGACCTATAACACTGCACACACTGATCTCTTATACTGATCACTGTTATCCCATAGAGCCCTATAACACTGCACACACTGATCTCTTATACTGATCACTGTTATCCCATAGGGACCTATAACACTGCACACACTGATCTATTATACTGATCATTGTTATCCCATAGGGACCTATAACACTGCACACACTGATCTTTTACATTGATCAATGGTTTCTCATAGGAAAGCAGTGATCGATGATTTTGCCGCCTGACTGCTCATGCCTGGATCTCGGGCACTGAGCAGTCATTCGGCGATCGGACACCAGGAAGCAGGTAAGGGGACCCTCCTGCTGTTCGGGATGCTGCGGCGATCCTGAACAGCCCCCTGATCTAACCGGCATTAGTTTACTTTAACTTTAGACACGGCGTTCAACTTTGAACGCAGCGTCTAAAGAGTTAATAGCGCGCGGCACCGCGATCAGTGCCACGCGCTATTAGCCACGGGTCCCGGCCGGGCGTGGCCCCACCTTTTAGGTAGGGTGTGGGTACAGGTACGCCCTCCGTCCCCAACAGGTTAAAGGGGTATTCCAGGCAAAACCTTTTTTTCTATACATCAACTGGCTCCGGAAAGTTAAACAGATTTGTAAATTACTTCTATTAAAAAATCTTAATCCTTCCAATAGTTATTAGCTTCTGAAGTTTTCTGTCCAACTGCTCAATGATGATGTCACATCCCGGGAGCTGTGCATGATGGGAGAATATCCCCATAGGAACTGCACATCTCCCGGGACGTGAGTCATCAGAGAGCAGTTAGACAGAAAACAACAACTCAACTTCAGAAGCTAATAACTATTGGAAGGATTAAGATTTTTTAATAGAAGTAATTTACAAATCTGTTTAACTTTCTGGAGCCAGTTGATATATAAAAAAAAAGTTTTGGCCTGGAATACCCCTTTAAGGACACAGACAATTTAATTTTTCATTTTCTTTTTTACCCTTCCCCTTCTTAGAGCCATAACTCTTTCCCCTCCCCCATCTTCAGACTGATATGAGGCTTATTTTTTGTGGGACCAATTGTACCTTGTAATGACATCACTCATTTTACCATAAAACGTAAGGCGTAACCCAAAAAAATTTTGTTTGGGGGAGAAAACCACTATTTTGCAAATTTTGGTGGGTTTTCGTCTTCATGCTAAGTTGTGACCAAAAAGCAGCTATTTTGTTGTGTGTTTTATTTTCTGTTTACACCGTTCACCGTACAGGATCATTAACGTTATATATTGATAGTTCAGATATTTATGCAAGCGCCAATACCAAATTTGTTTATACATTTTTTTACACTTTTAGTTAGGTAAAAGGTAAGGCAATTAAAGGGGTACTCCACTGCTCAGCGTTTGGAACAGACTGTTCCGAACGCTGGAGCCGTCGCCGGGAGCTCGTGACGTCATAGCCCTGCGCCCTCATGATGTCACGCCTGCCCCCTCAATGCAAGTCTATGGGAGGGGGCGTGACAGCCGTCACGCCCCCTCCCATAGACTTGCATTGAGGAGGTGGGGCATGTCATCATGAGGGGCGAGCTGCCGGCGCCGGTTCCAGCGTTCGGAACAGTTTATCCAAACGCTGAGCATCGGAGTGCCCCGTTAAAGGGGTACTCCGGCATTTGGACATCTTATCCCCTATCCAAAGGATAGGGAATAAGATGCCTGATCGCGGGGGTCCCGCCGCTGTGGACCCCCGTGATCTTGCAGGCCCCCCCCTTAGAATCAGTCCACGGAGCGTGTTCGCTCCGGGTCTGATTACTTTCGATCACGGGGACGGAGCACAGTTGTCACACCCCTTCCCATAGGCTTGCATTGAGGGGGCGGAGCGTGACGTCACCCGGGGGCGGAGCCGTGACGTCACAAAGCTCCGTCCCCGTGATCGACAGTAATCAGACCCGGAGCGAACACGCTTCGGGGACTGATTCTAACGGGGTGCGGCGTTGAAGATCATGGGGGTCCCCAGCGGCGGGACCCCCGCAATCAGGCATCTTATCCCCTATCCTTTGGATAGGGGATAAGATGTCTACGCGCCGGAGTACCCCTTTAAAATCTTTATTTTGGGTGAGGGGCTTATTTAAGTTTTATTTTTATTTTTTTTAAATAAAAGATTATTATTAGCAATCATTAGATTGCTTATTCTGTTCAGTGCTATGGATAGGCATAGCTTTGATCAGAATAGTCGGCAACCAGTTAAAAAGACCCTGTAAAAGCGGGCAGAGGTTGGTAAGGGGATCTCCTGTGTTCGTGATCCAATAAGCTGCTGCATTGCCGTAGATGCCGTGATCAGTATTAATCATGGCATCTGAAGTTTTAATGGCAGACATCATGAGGGAGGAAGGGGTTACGGCAGTGGTCTCAAACTGGTGGCCCTCCAGATGTTGCAAAACTTCAACTCCCAGCATTCCCAGACAGCCATTGGCTGCAGCTAATGGCTGTCTAGGCATGCAGATGTTGAAGTTTTGCAACATCTGGAGGGCCACCAATTTGAGACCCCTACAGGGAAGAGAAAATAGAGCAATTTATGTCAAAAACAGCGCAACACAAATACTTGTTTGGTGTTACAGATTGGTTCTAACTGAAATGAACTGCAATACCACATACAACCTGAGGACAGGGGTGGTGCTAAGTTTAAATGAAATGACCTCTGTTTTTCTAACTGGATAACCTTTTTAAGTGGAAGCCGTGACTGGATCTCAGATGTCCAAACCTGTCCAGAGGAAGAGATGTGCAGTTGCCCATAGTAACCAATCAGATTTCAGCATTCATTTTTAAAAAGGCCTCTGAAAAATGAAAGAAGTGATCTGGTTACTATGGATACCGCTCTGCCCTTTCACAAGTTTTGATAAATTTCCTTCCACAATAATAATTTGTTTTTCTGTATATGAAAATCACTTTTTCTTCTAATCTCTTGCTGAGCTGGTGAGGCCTGTCCGCCATCTTCCTCATTACCGCACGGATTCCCCTCAGTCCCCATGGTGGTCTCTGTTGTTATGGCTGTGCTTGTAGATAGGGTCACATCTTGGCTTCTTGGGACACTTGGTTTATCCTCCTGTGGAAAATGTGTCTCAAGGAATTTTTTTTTATAAATGGTTGATTTGGTTGCCGATGTCTTCCTGGAGTCTCCACACCAAGTGACACGAGACGTCATCTTTTGTCTATCCCAGAGTACAAGTTGTGAGGTAAAGATGCCCGGTAAAGATGCCCGGTAAAGATGTGAGGTAAAGATGCCAGGTAAAGATGTGAGGTAAAGATGCCAGGTAAAGATGTGAGGTAAATACATGAGTTAATGTTGTGAGGTAAAGATGCGACGTAAAGATGCCAAGTAAAGATGTGAGGTAAATACTTGAGGTAAAGATGCCAGGTAAAGATGCCAGGTAAACACGTGAGTTAATGTTGTGAGGTAAAGATGCGAGGTACAGATGTGAGGTAAAGATGCCAGGTAAAGATGTGAGGCAAATACGTGAGGTAAAGATGCCAGGTAAAGATGTGAGGTAATCACGTGAGGTAATGTTGTGAGGTAAAGATGTGAGGTGAAGATGTATCATGTGATTTCTGTGAGAGATCTGGGTGCAATGATCCACAATTTTAGATGTATCTCATTCTGTCTGACATGAGACACTATAATAAATGTGAACAGTTTTATACAGTGTTTGTTATTAAAGGATTTACAAAATAATTTAGATTTTTCAAAAATGTTTTTCCGACACACGACGAACATGAAATAAAAAGTCCTGTCTACCCCAAAATGTTCTGGATAAAACCTAGAGACGAGTCAAAGTTCTGAGGGCACTAAGCTTTGGAGATGGTAAGAAAGAAGTTAGGGTGCATGCACATCACGTTTTCACTGTACGGGTGCCAGATCCGGCTGAGGGAGGGGAAAACCATGCCGTCCCGTACCCCAGCCGGATCGGCGCTGAAATCCATTGACTTAAATGAGCAGACCGTAGTCACTGTTTTACTCCGGTCGGCTCATTCTTGACCCGTATCCAGTTTTCTGACCGACCCTATAAACGTAGTTTTCCCCTCCCCCAGACGGATCCTGCATCCATTCAGTGAAAACGTGTTGTGCATGCACCCTTACTGGGGTCAGAATACTAGAAGAAATACCATACCACAGAGAGGAAACAAAAACCATAGAGATCGAATATCATGGAAATCACTGAGCACAAAATAAAGAACCAGTTTTATCTCAAGTGGTTTATAATAGTCTCCTCTTCTTCCCTTCAGGTTCCTCCAACCCAGGATCCTCTGCTGATATCTTCTAAATAAGAGAGAGAACCATGGAGAGAGACAGGAACAAGATGGCCGACAGGATGATAAACCTCACCCTACAGATACTCTTCTGTCTTACTGGAGAGGTGAGGGATTCTGGGAGTGATGTCACATGACCTCATTCTTATCTATGTAATAACAGATGGATATGACTGGAGAGGTGAGGGATTCTGGGAGTGATGTCACATGACCTCATTCTTATCTATGTAATAACAGATGGATATGACTGGAGAGGTGGGGGATTCTGGGAGTGATGTCACATGACCTCATTCTTATCTCTGTAATAACAGATGGATATGACTGGAGAGGTGAGGGATTCTGGGAGTGATGTCACATGACCTCATTCTTATCTCTGTAATAACAGATGGATATGACTGGAGAGGTGAGGGATTCTGGGAGTGATGTCACATGACCTCATTCTTATCTATGTAATAACAGATGGATATGACTGGGGAAGTGAGGGATTCTGGGAATGATGTCACATGACCTCATTCTTATCTCTGTAATAACAGATGAATATGACTGGGGAAGTGAGGGATTCTGGGAGTGATGTCACATGACCTCATTCTTATCTATGTAATAACAGATGGATATGACTGGAGAGGTGAGGGATTCTGGGAATGTATGTAGTGATATTAATGTGTCTCTCCATACACAGGATTACACAGTAGTGAAGAAGTCCTCTAGTGGGCGCTGTCGGGCCCCTGTGTGTGAAGGATGGGGGAGAACCCTGAGCCCAATCCCGGGGCCCGCACCTCAATCCCTGATACATGAGGAAATGGATGAACAGAAGATTCTAGAACTCATCAACAAGATGATGGAGCTGCTGATTGGAGAGGTGACCCTGCTGGGACATTATACAGTAATGGAGGGGTCTGGTGATGACTTGAGAGGTGACCCTGCTGGGACATTATACAGTAATGGAGGGGTCTGGTGATGACTGGAGAGGTGACACTGCTGGGAATGCTGGGACATTATACAGTAATGGAGGGGTCTGGTGATGACTGGAGAGGTGACAATGCTGGGACATTATACAGTAATGGAGGGGTCTGGTGATGACTGGAGAGGTGACACTGCTGGGACATTATACAGTAATGGAGGGGTCTGGTGATGACTGGAGAGGTGACACTGCTGGGAATGCTGGGACATTATACAGTAATGGAGGGGTCTGGTGATGACTGGAGAGGTGACACTGCTGGGAATGCTGGGACATTATACAGTAATGGAGAGGTCTGGTGATGACTGGAGAGGTGACACTGCTGGGACATTATACAGTAATGGAGGGGTCTGGTGATGACTGGAGAGGTGACACTGCTGGGAATGCTGGGACATTATACAGTAATGGAGGGGTCTGGTGATGACTGGAGAGGTGACACTGCTGGGAATGCTGGGACATTATACAGTAATGGAGGGGTCTGGTGATGACTGGAGAGGTGACACTGCTGGGAATGCTGGGACATTATACAGTAACACCACTGGAGGGGTCGGGGTGATGACTGTATCATTGTGTGTCAGGTTCCTATAAGGTGTCAGGACGTGGCGGTCTATTTCTCCATGGAGGAGTGGGAGTATGTAGAAGGACACAAGGATCAGTACAAGGATCAGGTGATGATGGAGGATCAGCAGCCCCTCACATCAGCAGGTAATAGACATGACTATATACACACGTCCTCTCATTATTTGTATGTAAAGAATGAATTCAGTCTCTGTATGTGTTCCCTACAGTCAGATCCAGTAAGAGAACAGCACCAGAGAGGTGTCCCCGTCCTCTTCTTCCACAGGATCAGGTAGATAGAGCAATTCCCTATGATCTGTAGAAAAGTTGTGAAGCTCTTGTGGTCTGTCCCCTCACCCTCCATGACTTCTTCTCATATAAAATATTTCACATGACTTCTCCTACTGTCTGATGACTTTTACAATATTTCTTCCACATCCTTTGACTCAGGGAGAAGATCTGAACAATATTAATGCTCCAGAGACAGATGTTAGCGGTGATGAGCAGTATAAGGAGGATATTCCTACAGGAAAAGATCTGATCTATATTAATGCTACAGATATAAGGGTAAAAGAAGAGACAGATATGAGCGGTGATGAGCAGTATAAGGAGGACATTCATACAGGAAAACATCTGATCTGCATTAATGCTACAGACATAAAGAAAGAAAGAGAAACAAATGTGAGCGGTTATAATCAGTATAAGGAGGACATTCCTACAGGTAACTGCCCAGGTGAGTAGTAATAATTAAATGAAGAGTACAGTTACAGATTTTACTCAGTCACCAGCTGCAATATTTTTGGGGAAATTAGTTATTGAACTAGAGTCCTTTGGGCGTGAAGGCAAATTTTTGACCACAGTTCCCTCTGTGTTGTCTTATTATAGTTTATCCCCTTCTATGCCCCCATATTATTACTGTACACTGTGCTCGGCAAACTATTCTGCCCCTTCTGTTCACCCTTCACTGTTTACATGCCCCACTTTGCACCAGTGGGGAAAATAAAATACTGCCTCCCATCGTTCCCACCAGAGTGGCTGTGTACTCTGCCAGATGCCACCTAGTGGTGGCTGCTCCATGATCTGATTGTGTGGCTTGTATCCGGAAGACATCACTAGCTGCTCCAAAACACAGATCATTGGGCTGGGGGAGGGGGATGTTATCAGGAAGGAGGAGGGGATTGGTATCGGGAAGAGGGAGGGGGATGTTATCGGGAAGGAGGAGGGGATTGGTATCAGGAAGAGGGAGGGGGATGTTATCGGGAAGGGGTAGGGGATTGGTATCGGGAAGGGGTAGGGGATTGGTATCGGGAAGGGGTAGGGGATTGGTATCGGGAAGGGGTAGGGGATTGGTATCGGGAAGGGGTAGGGGATTGGTATCGGGAAGGGGTAGGGGATTGGTATCGGGAAGGGGTAGGGGATTGGTATCGGGAAGAGGGAGGGGGATGTTATCGGGAAGGAGGAGGGGATTGGTATCAGGAAGAGGGAGGGGGATGTTATTGGGAAGGGGATTGGTATCTGGAAGAGGATGGTATCAGGATTGGTATAGGGAAGGGGCAGGGGATTGGTATCGGGAAGGGGCAGGGGATTGGTATCGGGAAGGGGCAGGGGATTGGTATTTGGAAGGGGTAGGGGATTGGTATCTGGAAGAGGATGGTATCTGGAAGGGGTAGGGGATTGGTATCGGGAAGGGGCAGGGGATTGGTATCGGGAAGGGGTAGGGGATTGGTATCGGGAAGGAGGAGGGGATTGGTATCGGGAAGGGGTAGGGGATTGGTATCGGGAAGGGGTAGGGGATTGGTATCGGGAAGGGGTAGGGGGATGTTATTGGGGAGGATAGTTCTGCTAAAGATATTTCAGCCTAGTGGATGTACAGGATATGAGCCTTGAAAAGAAGAAAATGTCTCAGCAGTTTAGGCTTCTGAAAAACAATTATTTTTTGAGCAGCTCTGTAATACTAGGATAAGGGAAATAATACATTCTAATCTATATATATATATATATATATATATAAAACTCAATGTGTATATGTATGTATATATGTGTGTATGTATGTATATGTGTGTGTGTATGTATATGTGTGTGTATGTATGTATGTGTGTGTGTGTGTGTGTGTGTGTGTGTATGTATGTATATGTGTGTGTGTATGTATATGTGTGTGTGTATGTATGTATATGTGTGTATATATGTATGTGTGTGTGTGTATATGTGTGTGTATATATGTGTGTATGTATGTATATATATATGTGTGTGTATGTTCTAGCATCACGTCCAAACGGCTAAAGATATTAA
>NC_079189.1:606152712-606175212 GCF_029499605.1 Hyla sarda
GTATATGTGTATGTATGTATGTATGTGTGTGTGTATGTTCCTACATCACGTCCAGATGGCTACAGATATTAACATGAAACTTGGCCACATGTTACTTATATGTCAACAACAAACATAGGATAGGTGATTTAACCCTTACTTACCCCCCATTTGCCAGGGTCGGGGTTTTTGTTTAAAGTCCCATACAAGTCTATGGGAAATATATGTTACTGCATAACTTCCAAACGGTTGGAGATATTTCGATAATACTTGGTCACATGTTACTTATATGTCCACTTAAAATATAGGATAGGTGATTTAACCCTTACTTACCCCCATTTGCCAGGGGCAGGGTTTTTGTTTAAAGTCCCATACAAGTCTATGGGAAATATATGTTACTGCATAACTTCCAAACGGATGACGATATTTCCATAATACTTGGTCACTTGTTACATATATGTCAACTTAAAATATAGGATAGTTAATTTAACCCTTAACTACCCCCATTTGTGAGGGTCGGGTTTTTTATATTTTTTTTAAAGTCCCATGCAAATCAATGGGAAATGTATGTTCCCACATAACTTCTGTACGGCTGGAGATATTTCAATACCTGGTCACATATTACGGGTCGGGATAGGAGGTCGGGGATAGGGGGTCGGGATAGGAGGTCGGGATGGGAGGTCGGGATAGGCGGTCAGGATAGGAGGTCAGGATAGGAGAACAGGATAGGAGGTCGGGATAGGAGGACGGGATAGGAGGACAGGATAGGAGGTCGGGATAGGCAGTTAGGATAGGAGGTCGGGATGGGAGGTCGGGATAGGAGGACGGGATATGATGACGGGATATGGGGTTGGGATATGACAACAATATATGGGGATGGGATATGAAGTCAAAAGCTTTCTCCTTTTGTTGATTTTCCTCCCCAACAAGGATTAGGAAGGAAAAATCGGGCAACGCCGGGTATTCAGCTAGTAATATATAAAACAGACAAAGCAATAGAAAAAAAATATCTGACCTTGTAGATTCAGATATCTAAGTTATAATTACCTTTCTAATCTAAACCAAAATACTTAGGATGTGTATTAAAAAAAATAAATAAAATTATGAAATATATGTAAAAATTGTGAAAAAGATGGGCACCACAGGGGATGAGTAAGCACAATAATAAGCAACACAGGGAGACTTATAAAAACCTGTCCAGAGGAAAAGTTGACCAGTTGCCCATAGCAACCAATCAGATCACGTCTTTCATTTTTCAGAGGCCTTTTCAAAAATGAAAGAAGCGATCTGATTGGTTGCTATGGGCAACTCAGCAATTTTTCCTCTGGACGGGTTTTGATCTCCCCCCTACATTCATATAATCTCCCTCATGCACGACCGTGTGCTATGTAGATGCGTATACAATCCTGAATGGTAAAAATCAATATAATTATATATATATATATATATATATATATATATATATATCTGACAGCGCATGTTCATAAACATCCAGTCCAGATTCAGAGGATAATATTTGTCCGTATACCGTAAGCGCTTTTGGATTCCGATATGTAGAGGTGAGCGGAGTAATATATACAATGTTTCTTATATAAACTCACATATAAAAGAATCCGTGCTAGAGTAACGTGTGGTAACAATCTGTTTCAGATTTGTTAAAGGGGTACTCCACTGCCCCACGGTGAGTGTGGGCTGCGGGGGTCGTGAGATCACGGTCATGCCCCCTCGTGGCGTCACGCCACGCCCCCTCAATGCAAGTCTATGGGAGGGGGCGTGGCGGCCGCCACGCCCCCTCCCATAGACTTGCATTGAGGGGGCTTGGCGTGACGCCACGAGGGACATGGTGACCCCCCAAAGCCTGCACCCAGCATTCAGAATTAAATGCTCCGAAGGCTGGGGCAGTGGAGTACCCCTTTAAAGGGGTTGTCCAGGCAACTTAAATTATTAGACACTTAAAGGGATACTCCACTGGAAAGCATTTTTATTTTTTTTTTAAATCAACTGGTGCCAGAATGGTAAACAAATTTGTAAATGACTTCTATAATTTTTTTTTTTATCCTTCCAGTACTTATGAGCTGCTATATGATCCACAGGAAGTTCTTGTCGTTTTGAATTTCCTTTCTGTCTGACCACAGTGCTCTCTGTCCATTTAAGGAACTGTCCAGAGCAGGACCAAATCCTCATAGAAAACCTCTCCTGCTCTGGACAGTTCCTGACATGGACAGAGGTGTCAGCAGAGAGCACTGTGGTCAGACAGAAAAGAAATTAAAAAAGGAAAAGAACTTCCTGTGGAACATACAGCACCTGATAAGGACTGGAAGGATTAAGATTTTTTAATAGAAGTCATTTACAAATCTACTGAACTTTCTGGCTCCAGTTGATTAGAAAAAAAAATGTTTTCCAGCGGAGGGGGGGGGGGATGGGACCAATAGCTGGGACCACCCGAGATCTCCTGTACGAAGGATCGGCTACTTACCCGTCCGCGCGCGCACCGGCCCCGACCTTCCTGGACGAGGGCAAGAAACAGTCCACTCAGCCAGTCACCAGCTAAGGCGGGATATGGAAGCATTCAGACACTTATCCGCTATACTGTAGATAAGTGATACATGTCTGAAAGGTTCAATTCCCCTTTAAGGTTTATACTCGGCAATAAAATCTGTTTTATTCTCTGCAGATTCTTGTACCGGGAGATCAGAGGAGAATCTTATTTCTTCATATTATAAAGCAGATGATGATATCACACAAGATACATATGAAGAACATTCCATTATCCCAGATACACCCTCCGCCCTTCACAGCCAAGATCTCTCATCTCATCCTGTTATAAAAGTCCTGTCTACTGATCCACCACTGTTTTTTGAGCAAAATAAGGAGACGCTATTTTCATGCTTACAATGTGGGAAATGTTTTACTGAGCAGTCACAACTTGTTCAACATCAAAAAATTCACACAGGAGCGAAGGCATTTTTCTGTTCGGAATGTGGGAAATGTTTTACTTTTAAATCTAGTCTTAATAAACACAAAAGAACTCACATGGAGGAGAAGCCATTTACATGTTCAGAATGTGGGAAATGTTTCACTGAGAACTACAGATTTCTCAGACATCTAAGAACTCACACGGGGGAGAAACCATTTTCATGCTCAGAATGTGGAAAATGTTTTGCTCTACAATCAAATCTTGTTACACATCAAAGAACTCACACAGGGGAGAAGCCATTTTCATGTTCAGAATGTGGAAAATGTTTTACTCAGCAATCAAGTCTTGTTTCACATCAAAGAACTCACACAGGGGAAAAGTCATTTTTATGTTCAGTATGTGGGAAATGTTTTACTCGGAAATCAGAACTTGTTAGACATCAAAGAACTCACACAGGGGAGAAGCCATTTTCATGTTCAGGATGTGGGAAATGTTTTTTTGGGAAATCAGAACTTGTTCAGCATCAAAGAACACACACAGGAGAGAAACCATTTTCGTGCGCAGAATGTGGAAAACGTTTCACTCGGAAATCAGAACTTGTTCTACATCAAAAAATTCACACCGGAGAGATGCCATATTCGTGTTCAGAATGTGGAAAATGTTTTACCCAGAATTCATTACTCAACAGACATCTTATCATTCACACAGGAGAGAAGCCGTTTTCGTGTTCAGAGTGTGGGAAATGTTTTAATCAGATATCATTACGTAACAGACATCTAAGAATTCACGCTAGAGAGAAGCCATTTCAGAGGACTAAATCATGCAAATAACGCAGCTGTATATTAACCATGTGCATAGGACAGTGTTTTCCAACCAGGGTGACCCCAGCTGTTGCAAAACTACAACTCCCAGCATGCCCGGACAGCCTTCGGCTGTCCGGGCATGCTGGAAGCTGTTGTTTTGCAACAGCGCACACAGCTGCTGATATGGAGATTGGGTGGACGAGGCTCCTCGGGGGAGGGGTCAATTGTTATGTGTATAGGGGAGCATAGTCCTGTTAAGCAGGAACTTCGCTCCTGGGATTCTCTAGGCGTTGGTGCACAGGATTGTGGGAGAGAAGTGACGGTTCAGTTACCTCTTTATGGTTTCTATGGTGACTTCTTTGTGTCTTTACATCTTGGACGTTTCTTTGCACCATTGATCAGTAATAAAATGTGATTGTTTATAGTCATTAAGAACAAACACAATGTAAACTAATTAGAGTTTCATGTCTTCTATTGAGCACACAGCGTAAACCTCCGCACATAAGACTTAAAAGGGGTACTCCGGTGGAAAACATTTTTTTTTTAAATAAACTGGTGCCATAAAGTTAAATAGATTAGTAAATGACTTCTATTTAAAAATCTTAATCCTTACAGTACTTATAAGCTGCTGTATTATTTTATTTTTCAATTTCCTTTCTGTCTGACCACATTGCTCTCTGCTGACACCTCTGTCCATGTCAGGAACTGTCCAGAGCAGGAGAGGTTTTCTATGTGGATTTGCTCTTACTCTGGACAGTTCCTGACATGGACAGAGGTGTCAGCAGAGAGCACTGTTGTCAGACAGAAAAGAAATCAAAGAAGAAAAGAACTTCCTGTGGATCATACTGCAGCTCATAAGTACTGGAAAGATTAAGATTTTTTGTAATAGAAGTCATTTACAAATCTGTTTAACTTTCTGGCACCAGTTGATTAAAATGTATTTTTTTCAGTGGAGTGGAGTACCCCTTTAAATCCAGGTATGGGTGCATTCACACCACGTTTGCAAAATCCGGCTGCGAAATTTTCAAAACTGGGCGATCCTGTATCCGATTTTGTGAATGATGGTTAATGGTTTTTTAAAATGAATGAGATTCGGCGCCAGTCCGGCTGGGATACGGGAGCGCCTGGTTTTGAAATTTCCCAGCCTGATCTCGCAAACGTGGTGTGAATGCACTCTTAGGGTGCATTCACACCACGTTTTGTACATACGGGTGCCGGATCCGGCAGGGGGAGGGGCAAACCGGGCGCTCCCGTGACTGCATTTACTTTAATGACCCGACCGGAGTCAAGCGGTGACTCCGGTCTGCTCAGTTTTGACCCATATGCGGTTTCCTGACCAGACCTAAAACCGTAGTTTACTACGGTTTTAGGTCCGGTCCAAAACCGCATACGGGTCAAAACTGAGCAGACCGGAGTCACCGCTTGACTCCGGTCGGGTCATTAAAGTAAATGCAGTCACGGGAGCGCCCGGTTTGCCCCTCCCCCTGCCGGGTCCGGCACCCGTATGTACAAAACGTGGTGTGAATGCACCCTAAGAGAGAGTTCACCTACTTTTTTTGGAACTGTATCTAGAACATATATTCGCTTAAAAGGGGTATTCCAGAATGTAATAGTTTTTAATATGTTGCTTACCCTGTTCCGGTGACTTCCGATCCTCCACTGCTCATTTCCTTTCCCTGATTCTGAGATGAGGCGTCAGAGCAGGACCTGTCTGTACAGCTGTGGATTGTAAGGATATTTACCTTTTTTAAGGGGTACTCCGCTGCTCAGCGCTTGGAACAAACTGTTCCGAACGCTGGAGCCGGGAGAGCGAGACGTCATAGCCCCGCCCCTTCATGACGTCACGCCCCACCCCCTCAGTGCAAGTCTATGGGAGGGGGCGTGACAGCTGTCATGCCCCCTCCCATAGACTTGCATTGAGGGGGCGGGGCGTATCATGAGGGGGCGGGGCTATGATGTCACGAGTTCCCGACTCCAGCGTTCGGAACAGTTTGTTCCAAACGCTGAGCAGCGGAGTACCCCTTTAAGGGAAAGTAAGAAGACAAGTGAGTAGCCCAACAGGGCACTAGATCCTCCGTGTATTCCAACCATATCTCATCTTGTATCCGTACTAGAGTCTCATTTCTGTTGTTTAGTTTTCCCTAATATTCTCCTTTCGCTGTAATATTGTAATAACTTCCATAGATCATCATTATAGTCATGAACACAGTTTCATTGCATTCCAATAACTTCTTGGTGCGTTATTTTTTTTCTCAATGAGTGTATATATTATGGGCAGCATGGTATAAATGATGTGCTGCATGATGTATATGATGGGCGGCAAGCCACCCATCATATATACAGTGGGGAAAAAAAAAGTATTTAGTCAGCCACCAATTGTGCAAGTTCTACCACTTATAAAGATGAGAGAGGCCTGTAATTTTCATCATAGGTTATAACCTCAACTATGAGAGACAGAATGACCCTTTGTTGGTAATGACAGAGGTCATACGTTTTCTGTAAGTCTTCACAAGGTTTTCACACACTGTTGCTGGTATTTTGTCCCATTCCTCCATGCAGAGCAGTGATGTTTTGGGGCTGTCACTGGGCAACACGGACTTTCAACTTCCTCCAAAGGTTTTCTATGGGGGTTGAGATCTGGAGACTGGCTAGGCCACTCCAGGACCTTGAAATGCTTCTTACAAAGCCACTCCTTCATTGCCCAGGTGGTGTGTTTGGGATCATTGCTGAAAGACCCAGCCACGTTTCATCTTCATTGCCTTTGCTGATGGAAGGAGGTTTTCACTCAAAATCTCAAGATACATGGCTCCATTCATTCTATCCTTTACACGGATCAGTCATCCTGGTCCCTTTGCTGAAAAACAGCCCCAAAGCATGATGTTTCCACCCCATGCTTCACAGTAGGTATGGTGTTCTTTTGATGCAACTGAGAATTCTTACTCCTCCAAACACGAGTTGAGTTTTTACCAAAAAGTTCTACTTTGGTTTCATCTGACCATATGACATTCTCCCAATCCTTCTGGATCATTCAAATGCTCTCTAGAAAACTTAAGACAGACCCGGACATGTACTGGCTTAAGTAGGGGGACACAACTGGCACTGCATGATTTGAGTCCCTGGCGGCATAGTGTGTTACTGATGGTAGCCTTTGTTACTTTGGTTCCAGCTCTCTGCAGGTCATTCACTTTGTCCCCCCGTGTGGTTCTGAAATTTTTGCTCACCATTCTTGTGAACATTTTGACACCACGGGGTGAGATCTTGCATGGAGCCCCAGTTCGAGGGAGATTATCAGTGGTCTTGTATATCTTTCATTTTCTAATAATTGCTCCCACAGGTGATTTCTTCACACCAAGCTGCTTGCCTATTGTAGATTCAGTCTTCCCAGCCTGGTGCAGGTCTACAATTTTGTTTCTGGTGTCCTTTGACAGCTCTTTGGTCTTGGCCATAGTGGAGTTTGGAGTGTGACTGAGGTTGTGAACAGGTGTCTTTTATACTGATAAGTTCAAACAGGAGCCATTAATACAGGTAGCGAGTGGAGGAAAGAGGAGACTCTTGAAGTTACAGGTCTGTGAGCCAGAAATGTTGCTTATTTGTAGGTGACCAAATACTTATTTTACCGAGGAATTTACCAATTCATTCATTAGAAATCCTGTATTCTTTCTCTCCATTCTGTCTCTCATAGTTGAGGTTATAACCTATGATGAAAATTACAGGAGCCTCTCATCTTTATAAGTGGGAGAACTTGCACAATTGGTGGCTGACTAAATGTATCTATTTTTTTTTTTTAAGAGAGCAGAGGCATGTTAAAGTGTACCTGTCAGATCACTCAAAAAAACAAAACTGTTATATGTTGCTCAGTGTCTCATCCTGATCATGTACATGTACTTTGTATGTGTCTGTGACTTACATTTCTCTCAGAATTAGCTTTATTTCTGAAATACCTTAATTTTGTCCACCAGAAGCAGGGGGGCAGGTACTCACTGTGATAACCACTCCCCCTCCCTCACTCTCCTCAGTCCAGTGCTTCCCAACCAGAGTGCCTCCAGCTGTTGCAAAACTACAGCTCCCAGCATGCCCACACATCATATGGCTGTGCAGGCATGCTGGGAGTTTTAGTTTTGCAACAGCTGGAGGCATATGATTGTAGTCCCCCTTTATTACACACACCCACACATACATGCAGGGACACTTACTTTTTTAAACAAATAAATCCTCTATTCACTGTCTGCAATGTGTTTCTGCCTCTCTCCCCTTCTGTTCACACGAGTTGGTCTGCAGTTTGTCCTCCCCTTCTTCTATTCACACACAGACAAGTAAACACAGGCAGCTGGGAGCAGAGCAGCTTGCTGTCAATCATGAAGTACGACCAGTGACGTTAGGACGGAGCAGTGTACACAGCAGGACTGAATGCATCCCAGCAGGCAGGGGGAGCAGTTGTTTGACTGGCTGTTTCAGTATGAAATACTGAAAATTTTCTTATGAAAGCAATTGCAAAACCTATTGGTTATACATGCTTTACAACATATCAAAAGTTTTTATATCTGACAGCGCCCATTTAAATCTTCCAAGTGCAAGTAAAAAGTGTACAAAGTGTTCACCGTGCACGAAGATGCAGTCCATCGCGAGCCCTTCTCCAAGGAGAGAGGCCACCTAACAAACCAAGCTCTTTGCCTCCACACCTAAAGGCACCTGCAAGATTCCAGGAACAATGTCCTCTTTTGCCGAAGCCACTAAGGGACCGAAAATGTCCCGAGCAAAAAACTAGGTGTTAGCCAGGTTGCCACCAAGGAACCAGTAAAACCGTTTTGGTGACCCTGCCAAAGTAGGGATACCCAGGGCAATGCAGGGAGGTGATAAACCTAATGGCCACACACACCTCCCCTAGACTGGCAGGAAGGACACTCAGAAGGGCTACCGCATCCTGATCAATCCTAGTGACACATATAAAAGAACACAAACCTGAACACAGTGACAAAACATAATAAATAAGTGGATGTGCGCAGTATGATACTGCCCGGACATCCGGCCGGATCTATAAAAATTCCCTGATCCTAGCCAAAAGGCCGGAACGCTAGATGTGAGTGTTTGGAAAAGTGAGAGATAAAGGTGTATGCTACATGCCATCTTTCAAGTGGGGTTGCTACTCCCAAGTAAATTTCGGCACACTGGGGTCACCACGCTACTTTTGCACCCCGGCTTTTACTCTACCCGAACCTTAGGGCGAGATCCAGAGGTTACAAGCCTCCTCAGGGTCTGATGCCAAGCAATACAGCTGACCCTGGTACACTCTGTTTGGTTCCCCATCCTGCCTTATTGGTCTACCAGACCGCCAACTAACAGGAAAGGTACACACTTGATCCTAGCCAAACGGCCAAGAGCCGAATGCTAGGACATTAATCAATAATGGGGGACATATGTGAGCTGTGATGAGCAGTATAAGAAGGACATTCCTACGGGGAAAGATCTGATCTATATTAATTCTACAGACATAAAAGGAAGAAGAGACAGATGTGAGCAGTATAAGGGGGACATTCCTACAAGAAAATATCTGATCTATATCTTCATGGCTGTCTGGGCCAGATACAGTCATAGCCATAAATATTGGCACGCCTGAAATCTTTTAAGAAAATGCAGTATTTCTCACAGGAAAGGATTGCAGTAGCACATGTTTTGCTATACACATGTTTATTCCCTTTGTGTGTATTGGAACTAAACCAAAAAAAAGGGGGGGGGGGGGGGGGGGAAGCAAATTGGACATAATGTCACACCAAACTCCAAAAATGGTCTGGACAAAATTATCGTCCCCTTAACTTAATATTTGGTTGCACACCCTTTGGAAAAAATAACTGAAATCAATCGCTTCCTATAACCATCAATAAGCTTCTTACACCTCTCAGCCGGAATGTTGGACCACTCTTCCTTTACAAACTGCTCCAGGTCTCTCTTATTGGAAGGCGCCTTTTCCCAACAGCAATTTTAAGATCTCTCCACAGGTGTTCAATGGGATTTAGATCTGGACTCATTGCTGCCACTTCAGAACTCTCCAGCGCTTTGTTACCATCCATTTCTGGGGGCTTTTTGACGCATGTTTGGGGTCATTGTCCTGCTGGAAGACCCAAGATCTCGGACACAAACCCAGCTTTCTGACACTGGGCTGTACAGTGCGACCCAAAATCTGTTGGTAATCCTAATATTTCATGATGTCTTGTACACATTCAAGGCACCCAGTGCCAGAGGCAGCAAAACAACCCAAAACATCATTGACCTCCCCCATATTTCACTGTAGGTACTGTGTTCTTTTCTTTGTAGGCCTCATTCTGTTTTTGGTAAACAGTAGAATGATGGGCTTTACCAAAAAGTTCTATTTTGGTCTCATCTGTCCAAAAGACATTTTCCCAGAAGGATTTTGGCTTACTCAAGTTCATTTTGGCAAAATGTAGTCTTGCTTTTTTATGTCTCTGTGTCAGCAGTGGGGTCCTCCTGGGTCTCCTGCCATAGCGTTTCATTTCATTTAAATGTCGACGGATAGTTCGCGCTGACACTGATGCTCCCTGAGCCTGCAGGACAGCTTGAATATCTTTGGAACTTGTTTGGGGCTGCTTATCCACCATCCGGACTATCCTGCATTGACACCTTTCATCAATTTTTCTCTTCTGTCCACACCCAGGGAGATTAGCTACAGTGCCATGGGTTGTAAACTTCTCGCTAATGCTGCGCAATGTGCACAAAGGCAAATCTAGATCTCTGGAGATGGACTTGTAACCTTGAGACTGTTGATATTTTTCCACAATTTTGGTTCTCAAGTCCTCAGACAGTTCTCTTCTCCTCTTTCTGTTGTCCATACTTAGTGTGGCACACACAGACACACAATGGAAAGACTAAGTGAACTTCTCTCCTTTTTATCTGCTTTCAGGTGTTATTTTTATATTGCCCACACCTGTTACTTGCCCCAGGTGAGTTTAAAGGAGCATCACATGCTTGAAACAAATCTTATTTTTCCACAAGTGCCAATAATTTTGTCCAGCCCATTTTTGGAGTTTGGTGACATTATGTCCAATTTGCTTTTTTTTCCTCCCTTTTTTTGGTTTAGTTCCAATACACACAAAGGGAATAAACATGTGTATAGAAAAACATGTGTTACTGCACTCCTTTTCTGTGAGAAATACTTCATTTTCTTGGAAAATTTCAGGGGTGCCAACATTTACGGCCATGTGTCAGTGACAGCATAGAAGTGATGTGGAAATCATGAAGCAGAGCGCTGAGACCACAGACACAGATCAAGTTTATTAATAAAACCAGGGAAATACAAAGCAGATGTGAACGAACCATACATCAATCAGGGGCCTGGTAGGCCCAAATCGCAGTGAAGCAAAAGATATGACTATACAGAGTCGAGACGAGCGAATTTACAGTAAATTCGATTCGTCACGAACTTCTCGGCTCGGCAGTTGATGACTTATCCTGCATAAATGAGTTCAGCTTTCAGATGCTCCCGTGGGCTGGAAAAGGTGGATACAGTCCTAGGAGACTCTTTCCTAGGACTGTATCCACCTTTTCCAGCCCACCGGAACTCCTGAAAGCTGAACTAATTTATGCAGGATAAGTCATCAACTGCCGAGCCGAGAAGTTCGTGACGAATCGAATTTACTGTAAATTCGCTCATCTCTAATACAGAGCAATGGAAACAACATAGCAAAACTTTGATAAAACTGCAATAAGTCAAAAACGTGGTCATCAAAAAGCCATCTATTTGCCAGGGCAGGTGGAGAAGAGGGAAAGGGAGGGATCAGGGTGAGGGACGGGAATGATCAGGGAGGAGGAAGAACCCCCCCTACAAAGTGGTGAAAGAGCCGACAAAGGAAAAACCACACTAATAAAGTAAGGACAGTGTTCACATCAGATCAGAATCTGAGAGGAATCAACCAGCATAACAACACAAGGACAAGGAAAGAGGGACGACGAAAAGACACATTACAGTTTAAGCTGTAATTGTACTTACTTATGGCACACAGTAAATGGCATAAAATTATATATTTTTTTCAGTTCGCAGTAGTGCTGGGCGATGTGACCAAAAATGAGTATCACGGTATTTTTCTAAAGTATCACGGTATTTTTTTTTTTTACATTGAGACTTGCATTGAGGGGGCGGAACTAAATGGGCTTTTGGAACTAAATGATCTGAACACTGGGGCAGTGGAGTACCCTTTTATATAGATGTAACAAACAACCCTACAGCCTCCAGCTGTTGCAAAACTACAACTCCCAGCATGTTGGACTATATAGTAGTGTATAGTATAGGTCAGTGTTTCCCAACTAGGGGTGCCTCCAGCTGTTGCAAAATTACAACTCCCAGCATGTTGGACTATATAGTAGTGTATAGTATAGGTCAGTGTTTCCCAACTAGGGGTGCCTCCAGCTGTTGCAAAATTACAACTCCCAGCATGTTGGACTATATAGTAGTGTATAGTATAGGCCAGTGTTTCCCAACTAGGGGTGCCTCCAGCTGTTGCAAAACTACTACTCCCAGTATGCCCGGACAGCCGTTGGCTGTCCGGGCATGCTGGGAGTTGTAGTTTTGCAACAGCTGGAGGGCCTACTGTAGGTATAGTATATTATACAGACCCCTGTCCATCCCAGAACCCTGACTCACCTTCCCAGTTGCTGCAGGGACCGTCCGGGGAGGGTGGTCCGGGCCATCCATCCTTCCTGTAGTGTCCGGCGGCATTCCGGGTGGAGGGTGAACCGGTCCGGGCTGTACTTCTTCTCCGGGGGTCCTCTTCTCCACTCCGGGCAGGCTCCGGCCTAGTAACGCTGCATAGACGCCGCTGCGCAGCGACGCACCTGACATCGCGGACGTAGCGGTGTCTATGCAGCGTACTAGGCCGGGGCCTGCCCGGAGTGGAGAAGAAGGACCCCCGGAGAAGGAGGACAGCCCGGACCAGTTCACCCTCCACCCGGAATGCCGCCGGACACTACAGGAAGGATGGATGGCCCGGACCACCCCCATTACGGGTAAGTTAAAAAAAAATTATTGACTCAGAGGGTGGGGGAGGGGCCCGACCGGTATAGCGGTATGGGCAAAAATCCATACCGTGGGAGAAAAAAATAAAACGGTATCCGGTTCATACCGGTATACCGCCCAGCACTAGTTCGCAGTACATTTTAAAAGGTGATAATACAAAGTAAAATTTGGCTCCACAAAAAAACAAACCCTCATATCGCCCTGTAGATGCCAAAATGTACATTTCGTGGGTCACTAAGGGGTTAGGCTCACACTACAAAATTTTTAGTCAGAGATTCCGAGTGCCACCATAGGACTGCGCATATTCTGCTGAAAGAATAAACAAGTCCATTCTTTCCGAGGCAAAATTTAAGCATCTGCTGGTGAAATTCCGTAGTGTGAACCAAGTCTTAAAAGGAGAACTCCATAATATAAAAATTGTCCCCCATACTGCCGGCAGTAAAAAAATAAAAATAAAAGGTGTACATACCTTCCTCCGCTCCCCCGGGGCCTCCGGTAACCGGCTTCAGTCTCCGCCGCGATCCTCTTCCTGGTGGCTGGTGGTCGGCGAGTCATACTGCACTCAGCCAATCACCGGCCGCAGTGAAGTCCTGGCACGGCCAGCGATAGGCTGAGCGGCAGTGTGACATTTTCGGCCTCGGCAGCAGGTGCCGGTGTAGCATGTCCAACATGTGAGAAATGTTTAATTCGGAAATCACATCTTGTTAAACATCAAATAATTCACACAGGAGAGAAACCATTTCTATGTGAAGAATGTGGAAAATGTTTTACTCAGAAATCAGTTATTGTCAACCATCAAATAACTCACACGGGAAAGAAGCCATTTTCATGTTTAGAATGTGGGAAACATTTTACCAATAAATCACATCTTGTCGAACATCAAAAAACTCACACAGGGGAGAAGCCATTTTCATTTTCAGAATGTGGGAAATGTTTTACTCAGAAAACAAAGAACTCACACTGGGGAGAAGACAATTCAAAGCAACACATGATGCAGATGACACATCTATATATTAACCATGTACACATTTGTTTGTTCCCAATTGATAATAAAAGTTTTCTTTTAGAACGTAGTCACCGATCCAGCGATGTCATCACTATAGTTTACATGGTAGGAAAAGCGTATGATATATGGTTGTGATATTTACTGATTTTGCCAAATTGTAGCATGCTGAGACTACGGTGTCCCTACTTCCCTTACCAGCTGTACAGCTTTCAGCGCAGCATAGTGTAGCCGGTAAACTGTCCCTGCAGAGATGGGAACTTGCTGTGCTCACGACTGTACCGCCGAAAGCACAGCTGATGCCGAGCAGTAAATATACATTGTATATCTATTGCCCAGCAAAAATTTACAGTGAGCCTGTGATGTTTTTACAGTATACACATCGCTGGTTTACTTAAATGAGCTCTGTCATTAAATATGATTTTAAATATTTGATTCCTTATGCCAAATTAATAACTTTTGTTATTGGCTTTTCCATAAATAAAAAAAAGTTTTGTTAGTTTTTCTGCTATATACTTCTGGCCACCAGGGGTCTCCCTTCTTGGCCAGAACACATTCTGTCTGGTCAAATTCTCAGATTTTGGTCTCCTGCTTGTAATGACAGGAGACCAAACTCAGGAAGTGTTTCTGCACTGAGCTTGATTGACAGCTGCAAAGAGCCTCACTGAAAGCTGCAAAGCGAATATAAAAAGAAGACCTCACAGTCCAGGCACTGCCAACTCAAAACATCAGGGCCCGAACAAGATTAATGTAAAAGATCCAGGCTAGAATCACGTTTATTAAACTATATAAAACAATAGAATAACAGATGATGCATTTCGAGGGAAGCACCCTCTTCCTCAGATCAGCTTGGTCTTCTTTCATATTCGCTTGAGCAGCAAACTCCATCAATGTACCTCTTTATTGAGGTGAAATGCCTTTATTATAAGGCTATGAGGTGAGCGGCCACCTAAAAGGGGCACTGTTTATCCGTAACATAACTCTAGCCACCTTGCCTTAAGGTAATACACGAGGCACCATACGCGATGTTCTTTTTCTTCTACATTATCACTGAAAGCTGCACAGGCTAAAATTTGCACAGAGCCTCACTGAAAGATGCACTGACTGAACACTGAACAGACTGAAAGATGCACAGACTGAAAGCTGCGCAGAACCTCACTGAAAGCTTCACAGATTGAAAGCTGCACAGAACCTCACTGAAACTGCATATACTGAAAGCTGCACAGAACCTCACTGAAAGACGCCCAGACTAAAAACAGCACAAAGCCTCACTGAAAGATGCAGAGACTGAACACTGCTGCATAGAGCCTCACTGAAAGATCCACAGAACCTCAATGAAATCTGCACAGACTGAAACCTGCACAGAGCCTCACTGAAAGATGCACTGACTAAACGCTGAGCAGACTGAAAGCTGCACAGACTAAAAGCTGCAGACTGAATGCTGAACAGACTGAAAGCTGCACAGAGCCAGACTGAAAGATGCACAGAGCCTTACTCAAAGATGCACAGACTGACAGCTGCACAGACTGGAAGCTGCACAGAGCCTCACTGAAAGATGCACAGACTGAAAGCTGCACAGAGCCTCACTGAAAGATGCACAGACTGAAAGCTGCACAGAGCCTCACTGAAAGATGCACAGACTGAAAGCTGCACAGAGCCTCACTGAAAGATGCACAGACTGAAAGCTGCACAGAGCCTCACTGAAAGATGCACAGACTGAAAGCTGCACAGAGCCTCACTGAAAGATGCACAGACTGAAAGCTGCACAGAGCCTCACTGAAAGATGCACAGACTGAAAGCTGCACAGAGCCTCACTGAAAGATGCACAGACTGAAAGCTGCACAGAGCCTCACTGAAAGATGCACAGAGCCTCACTGAACGCTGCTGCAGAGCTTGAGGTTGTAACGCCGAGCGCTCCGGTCCCCGCTCCTGGACCGGAGAGAGTACGGCGTGTACCCCTCCGGCATCTCAACCTCTCTTGGGCCCAGGACTCTTAGATCTAAAGGGCCAGTGCACCGGTTATTGGTGCCTGGTCCAATGTGGTTGATTAAGGGTTAAGGTTTGTGAGAGGCAGTGCTTCTTGGACTTAATTAGGCCTCACCTATGCACTGCCTATAAATACCATCTCCTCCCACAGCCTCCTGCTGGATCTTTGTTGCCTTGTGCCTGAGAGAAAGCGCTCTTTGTTCCTGTGTTCCCTGCCTGTTGCTGACCCGTTGCTACTGACTATCGCCTGTGAACAGTTGCTGCCTGCCCTGACCATTTGCTTCGTCCCACTACGCCTTTGCCTCATCCTCTTGTACCTTGCCTTATCTCAGCAGCCAGAGAGGTTGAGTCGCTACTGGGAGGAACGACCTGGGGGTTACCTGCCGCAGCAAGTCCATCCTGCTTTCTGGTGAAAACCAGTAACTCCTTAGACTCCGTTCCCCTGGTACAGCCCACATCATCACCTCTCTGGCACAGCGGATCCACCACCAGCCTCCGCTACCTGCTACCAGCCCGGATCCTGACAGTAAGATCCGACCATGGATCCCGCTGAGGTGCCTTTGCCAAGTATCGCAGACCTTACCACCATTGTGGCCCAGCAATCTCAGCAGATCGCACAGCAAGGTCAACTGCTGAACCAGATGTCCGCCATGATGCAGAAACTTCTGACAGCTCAGCAGCAACCATCTCCACCGCCTGCTTCTATGCCACCCATTCAGCCTGCTGCTGTTTCCAGCTCCAGATACCGCCTGTCCATGCCGGACAAATTTGATGAAGACTCCAAGCAGTGCCGTGGGTTCCTGTCACAGTGTTCTCTTCACTTGGAGATGATGGCCAACCAGTTTCCTACTGAATGTGCCAAGGTGGCATTTATAGTCAGTCTGCTTACCGGGAAGGCCCTGGCTTGGGCCACACCGCTTTGGGACCGCAACGATCCAGCCACTACTACTGTCCAGTCCTTCTGCCAAGTATTCCGGAGTGTTTTTGAGGAACCAGCCCGGGTTGCCTCAGCAGAGACTGCCTTGTTGACCCTGAATCAGGGAAATTCTTCTGTGGGCGAATATGCCATCCGTTTTCGCACTCTGGCCTCGGAATTGTCCTGGAATAATGAAGCGCTCTGTGCCACGTTCAAGAAAGGTCTGTCCAGTCACATAAAAGATGTTCTTGCCGCACGGGAAATGCCTTCTACCCTGAGTGACCTTATCCACTTGGCCACCAGGATTGATATGCGTTTCGCCGAGAGACGTGAGGAACTGCTACAAGAAGAAGGAAGTGCTCGCTCCAAGCGCAATCCTCGTTTGGCGTCCACTGCAGCTGTCTACTGGGCCTCCCGCCGAGAAAGCCATGCAGGTGGACCGGTCTCGCCTGACCCCACAAGAGAGGACTCGCCGGAGAAACGAGAATCTCTGTCTGTACTGCGCTAGTACGGAGCATTTCCTAAAGGACTGTCCTCTTCGTCATCCGCGTCAGGGAAACGCGCGCACCTAGTAAACGTGGGAGAGGCGTTACTAGGTGTGAACATTACCTCTCCACGCCTCACCGTATCAGTGCGGATCTCCGCTCCTGCCAAGACATCTTTCACTGCCGTTGCCTTTCTGGATTTCAGCTCTGCCGGCAACTTCATTGATGCTTCACTTATTCACAAGTACAGCATCCCAGTAGTTCGTCTTCACAAGTCGTTCTGTATCTCCACTGTCAACGGAGAGAGACTTGATGGTACTGTGCAATTCCGTACTGAGCCCCTCCAGATGGATATTGGGCTTCATTCTGAGAAGTTGGAGTTCTTCGTACTTCCCCACTGCACCTCTGAACTACTTCTAGGACTACCCTGGCTCCAGCTCCATTGTCCCATTCTGGATTGGACCTCTGGGGAGGTTCGAAGTTGGGGTTCTTCTTGTTTCGGCAGATGCCTCAAGCCGGTCCTTGCCAAGTCTGCTCAAGTTGTTTCTCCTCCTCCAGGTCTACCTGAACCATATGTCGACTTTGCGGACGTATTTTGTAAGAAACCACCTAGGGGAAGGATCTACCCTCTTTCTCCTTCAGAGACTCGCGCCATGTCCGAATACATACAGGAGAATTTGCAGAGAGGGTTCATCAGGAAGTCTTCCTCACCTGCAGGTGCAGGTTTCTTCTTTGTTTCTAAAAAAGATGGTACTCTGCGTCCGTGCATCGACTATCGTGGACTCAACAGCATCACCATCAAAAACCGTTACCCTCTTCCCCCGATTTCAGAACTCTTCGATCGCCTACGTGGCGCCAATTTTTTCACTAAACTGCATTTGAGAGGGGCCTATAATCTTATCCGGATTCGAGAGGGTGACGAGTAGAAGACTGCCTTAATACCCGTGACGGGCATTTTGAGTACCTAGTAATGCCCTTCGGACTCTGCAATGCACCTGCCGTCTTTCAGGAGTTCGTCAATTACATTTTCAGAGACCTGCTCTACACGTGTGTGGTGGTTTATTTGGATGATATCCTTATATTCTCCACCAATCTGGAACACCACCATGCGCATGTCCGCCAAGTGCTTTCTCGTCTGAGGGAAAATCGCCTTTATGCCAAATTTGAGAAGTGTGTATTTGATCAAACCAGTCTGCCATTCCTGGGGTACATAATTTCCGCTAAAGGTCTTCAAATGGATCCTGCTAAACTCTCAGCAGTTCTGGACTGGCCTCGTCCTACCGGTCTACGGGCCATACAGAGATTCTTGGGTTTCGCCAATTACTATAGACAATTTATCCCTCACTACTCTATTCTTGTGGCACCCATCGTGGCTTTGACTAAAAAGGGGGCTAATCCTAAGTCCTGGCCTCCTCAGGCCGAAGAGTCCTTTCATTCTCTCAAGTCAGCCTTTGCCTCTGCTCTGCTCCTTACCAGGCCCCATCCATCTAAGCCCTTCTTCCTGGAGGTAGACGCATCTTCTGTGGGTGCTGGAGCCGTGCTCACTCCAAAGACCCCGAAGGGTAAATTTGTTTCCTGTGGCTTCTTATCCAAGACTTTCTCCCCGGCAGAGAGAAATTATTCCATCGGCGACAGGGAACTTCTGGCCATAAAACTGGCTCTGGAGGAGTGGAGGCATCTTCTAGAAGGGTCTCCTCACCCGGTGATCATTTACACCGACCACAAGAATCTTTCTTACCTCCAAACTGCACAGAGACTCAATCCACGCCAAGCCCGTTGGTCATTATTCTTTGCCCGTTTTAACTACTTGATTCATTTCGGACCTGCAAGCAAGAACATCCGTGCAGATGCCCTTTCCCATTCCTCTGATGCCGCTGGGGTTGAAGTCACTCCACAACACATCATTCCACCAGAACGGCATTCCATAATGCCCCCATCATGCCCCCCTCACATATAATGCCCCCATCATGCGCCCCTCACATATAATGCCCCCTTATGCGCCCCTCACATATAATGCCCCATCATGCCACCCTCACATATAATGCCCCCATCATGCCACCCTCACATATAATGCCCCCTTATGCGCCCCTCACATATAATGCCCCCCTCACATATAATGCCCCCATCATGCGCCCCTCACATATAAGGCCCCCCTCACATATAATGCCCCCATCATGCCACCCTCACATATAATGCCTCCATCATGCCCCCTCACATATAATGCCTCCATCATGGGCCCCTCACATATAATGCCCCCATCATGCCACCCTCACATAATGCCCCCATCATGCCACCCTCACATAATGCCCCCATCATGCCCCCTCACATATAATGCCCCCCCATCATGCACCCCTCACATATAATGCCCCCCCCATCATGCACCCCTCACATATAATGCCCCCCCATCATGCCCCCTCACATATAATGCCCCCCCCCCATCATGCACCCTCACATATAATGCCCCCCCATCATGCACCCTCACATATAATGCCCCCCCCATCATGCACCCCTCACATATAATGCCCCCCCATCATGCACCCCTCACATATAATGCCCCCCCATCATGCCCCCTCACATATAATGCCCCCCCCCCATCATGCACCCTCACATATAATGCCCCCCCATCATGCACCCTCACATATAATGCCCCCCCATCATGCACCCCTCACATATAATGCCCCCCCATCATGCCCCCTCACATATAATGCCCCCATCATGCCCCCTCACATATAATGCCCCCATCATGCAATGCCAACATCATGCCCCCCTCACATATAATGCCCCATCATGCGCCCCTCACATATAATGCCCCATCATGCGCCCCTCACATATAATGCCCCCTTATGTGCCCCTCACATATAATGCCCCCTTATGCGCCCCTCACATATAATGCCCCCTTATGCGCCCCTCACATGTAATAATGCCCCCTTATGCACCCCTCACATGTAATAATGCCCCCTTATGCACCCCTCACATATAATAATGCCCCCTTATGCGCCCCTCACATATAATAATGCCCCCATCATGCGCCCCTCACATATAATAATGCCCCCATCATGCGCCCCTCACATATAAGGCCCCCCTCACATATAATGCCCCCATCATGCGCCCCTAACATATAATAATGCCCCCATCATGCGCCCCTCACATATAAGGCCCCCCCCTCACATATAATGCCCCCATCATGCACCCCACACATATAATGCCCCCATCATGCACCCCTCACATATAATGCCCCCATCATGCACCCCTCACATATAATGCCCCCATCATGCCCCCTCACATATAATGCCAACATCATGCCCCCTCACATATAATGCCCCCATCATGCGCCCCTCACATATAATGCACCCTCCATTACAGTTCCTCAATCTTGCACTGCCCTCACCCCCTTCTCTATATTACTGTTCCCCATGCCCCATCCCCCCTAAAACAACCCCTATGTAACGTACTGATCAGGCTCCTGTGGCTCCACTACTGCTGTGTTTGCTAACGCTATCTGTGCCGTCCTCAGCGCAGGTAGACTCCGCCCACCAACGTACAAGCATAGAGTCCTCTACGTTGTGCCGCAGCGGTCACACCACTAGAAGCTTGCACTGATCGCCATGGTGGGTGGTGTTAATAGAGTCTTAACACCACTCGCGACCGCGGTCAGTGTTCTGTGACCGCGGCCGCAACAGCACAATGACAGAAGCCGTGCAAGCGCCTGGCGACCTATGCCCGCAGGCTGGGAGTTTGAGACCCCCGATCTAGTGGGTCCTCCTTCACCTTCCCCTCTTTCATTTCGTCAACATTAGAGATGAGCGAACTTACAGTAAATTCGATTCATCACGAACTTCTCGGCTCGGCAGTTGATGACTTTTCCTGCATAAATTAGTTCAGCTTTCAGGAGCTCCCGTGGGCTGGAAATGGTGGATACAGTCCTAGGAGACTCTTTCCTAGGACTGTATCCACCTTTTCCAGCCCACCGGAGCACCGGAAAGCTGAACTAATTTACGCAGGAAAAGTCATCAACTGCCGAGCCGAGAAGTTCGTGACGAATCGAATTTACTGTAAGTTCGCTCATCTCTAGTCAACATCAATGTCTTTGCATTTGTTTCACACCTATCTAATCCTGTACCAATTCTGTTGGTGGGTAGCCCCTTTTGGTAAATCGATCAACCATATCTCTTGCCTGGTTATCATGTACAGTGGTCCCTCAACATATGGTAATGCGTTCCAAACGGACCATAGTTTGTTGAAACCATCACATGTTGAGGGATCCGTGCAATGTAAAGTATAGGACAGTGGTCTACAACCTGCGGACCTCCAGATGTTGCAAAACTACAACACCCAGCATACCCGGACAGCCAACGGCTGTCCGGGCATGCTGGGTGTTGTAGTTTTGCAACATCTGGAGGTCCGCAGGTTGTAGACCACTGGTAGAGGAAGTTGTACTCACCTGTCCCCGCCACTCCGGACCGTTACCGGTCGTCACCGCTGCCCTGGATGTCGCCTTCCATCGCTGTCGCCGCGTCCCCGAGGTGTCCCCGACGCTCCGGTAAGGCCTCTGCTTCCCCGGCATCCGCGCTCTCCGTCGCCGCCATCAGGTCGCTACGTACGCCGCTCCTATTGGATGACGGGACGGCGCGCGCAGCGACGTGATGACGACGATAGAGAGCACCGACAATGCAGGGGATCCCGAAGAGGACGCGCCGGAGCCCCGAGGACAGGTAAGTGATTGTCAGCGGACCACACGGGGCACCGTAAACGGCTATCCGATGGGAGCTGAAGCAGTCTGCGCTGCCAGATAGCCGTTTATGCGATGGCCCCGACATACAAAAGCATCGTATGTTGATGCTGCCTCTGAGAGGCCCCATCGTATGTTGAAATGATCATATGTCGGGACCATCGTAGGTCTTTGGTCACTGTAGCCTATAATCCGAGCATATTCTCCTTGCTCGTATGAATTGTCCACGGCGTATGGCTTTAAAGGGGTATTCCAGGCAAAAACTTACACTATATATATATATATATATATATATATATATATATATATATATATATATATATATATATATATATATATATATATATATATATATATATATATTATATATATATATATATATATATATAATGTGTATCAACTGGCTCTGGAAAATTAAACATATTTGTAAATTACTTCTATTAAAAAATCTTAATCCTTCCAATAGTTATTAGCTCCTGAAGTTTTCTGTCTAACTGCTCAATGATGATGTCACGTCCCGGGAGCTGTGCATGATGGGAGAATATCCCCATAGGAACTGCACAGCTCCCGGGACGCGAGTCATCAGAGAGCAGTTAGAAAACAACAACTCAACTTCAGAAGCGAATAACTATTGGAAGGATTAAGATTTTTTAATAGAAG